>NC_091496.1:30608276-30852425 GCF_947461875.1 Haliaeetus albicilla
CCTACCCTGCACCCCTCCCTTCTTCCCATGCTCAACTCCACTCCTGATTTTCTCTGATTTTCTCTACCTCCTCCCCTCAGCAGTGCAGGGGGACGGGGAACGGGGGTTGGGGTCAGTTCCTCACCCGTTGTCTCTGCTGCTCCTTCCTCCTCAGGGGGAGGACTCCTCACTCCTCCCCTGCTCCAGCGTGGGAGACAGTTGTCCATGAAGTTCTGCAATGTGAGTCCTTCCCACGGGCTGCAGTTCTTCATGAACTGCTCCAGCATGGGTCCCTTCCATGGGCTGCAGCCCTTCAGGCACAGGTTGCTCCAGCCCCAGTTTCCCATGGGGTCCCAGCCTCCTTTGGGCATCCCCCTGCTCTGGTGTGGGGTCCTCTCTCCCCGGGCTGCAGGTGGAGATCTGCTCCCCTGTGGACCTCCCTGGGCTGCAGGGGGACAGCCTGCCTCACCATGGTCTTCCCCACGGGCTGCAGGGGAAACTCTGGAGCACCTCCTCCCCTCCTTCTGCACCGACCTGGGGGTCTGCAGGGCTGTTTCTCTCACGTGTTCTCACTCCTCTCTCCGGCTGCTGTTTCTATTGCACAGCAACTTTTTCCCCTTCTTAAATCTTTTCTCCCACAGGCACTACCACCATTGCTGATGAACTCAGCCTTGGCCAGCGGTGGGTTCATCTTGGAGCCGGCTGGCATTGGCTCTGTCAGACATGGGGGAGGCTTCTAGCAGCTTCTCACAGAAGCCACCCTTGTAGCCCCCCCAGCTACCAAAACCTTGCCACGCAAACCCAATACACATTCTTCTTTTCAGAACAGAGGGGGATAAGGAGCTAACAGGCTGCACCTCTGAGCAGGGTGTGTAAAGCCCTTCATTTGCTTTGAGTGAAATTTTGCTGGTTTTATAGGCAGTGATGCCACACACTTGGGTGTTTTCCATTCCGTTCTTTGTAGACAGAAGTGGTCTTTAAAGCTTCAGAACTTGGTGCTGACACAGAAAATAGCATGTCTTGTTGCTTTTTGCTTATTTCTGAAAATAGACCTTCCTTAATCCACCAACACGCTAATCTTTTTTTTTTCTTTTTTTCTCTGTTTTAATTTGGGGGGGGTGGACATGACAGCTGTTTAATCTTTGGCAGCGTAACATTCAGCAGATGGATTAGAAGTCTTATCTTGCTAAAACCAGCAACATCAGGAATCAATATGTGGGTGACTTCCTCAAGTAATATCTCAAGGCGGAACACACAGTTTTCATAAGTTTACAGAAATTATCCTAACTCTTCCAGATGTATCTGTGAAGTCAGATGGAAAAATGTGATTGTGTCAGTACAGTTCAGGCTCACATAACGTCACAAGGGATGAACATTTGAGCCCAGGCACATCTGCAAATAGCCTTTTGCTGCTTTTTCAAACTGAGCAGCTGATGTAGTTTACAAACTTTGACAGCTGTAACAAAATTTCACTTTGACAAACTGGCTATTACATTTCTTTCTTTTCTTTAATTCTACATCAGGCACAATGAACTAAATGCAAATAATATCTTCTTCAGTCATCAGGGTGTTCTACATGGAGCAGATACATCTACATTTGCACGAGTAAGTAACAACATCTATTCTGCACCAAGCTTCCATAAAGATCCTAAAATGCCTTTTGCAGACTATGTTAGCCCCTTTTCATGTAGGGAGCCCAGTTCCTCAAAGTGCTTTATGCAGTGAGAGTGCCTATGCAGGGAAGCTGAACCACAAAAGCTCAGTAAGCACCTGGTGAATGTTCTTTGGTATAGTTCAGCCTGACTTTTGTCTGTTGTAATCCAGTGTAGTTCCACTGATATCAAGGGAGCTGTAACAATTTATACAGGGTGGGAATACAATCCATAATATTTATTAAGCCTTTCTTCTACTGTAGAAATAACTAGGTACCCAACAGAGGTAAACCAATGTCGTTTCACTGAAATCTATGGAGACGAGCTGATTTAAAGACGCGAGAGACCTGGCCCTCAAGCCTTTCACAAATGAATGCGCTCTTTTTGCTGCTATTGTCTTCACCTACTTATGAAGTCCTTACATTACAAATTAGTTATTCTCTCTCCGCTATATGTCTTTCTGCAGGAGCAATTCCACGGCGTGAGCCTCCCCACCCTCTCTGCCCGTCACCACTACAACACCGCGAAGGTCACCCACTCCCAGGCTGGAGGTTTCTCCCGTTGCATCCTGTGGACAATTTCCGCCGCTGTCAGAGGGCTGCTGGCAGCACTGCCTGGCTCCTCAGTCCCTGGGCATGCCTGGGCTCTAAACACAAACCCAGGTCTGGCATGAACTGCCCAGTGAGGCCTTTTGCCTTTGTCAGGTGTAGAACAGGACTCACAGTCAATGGAGTACGTGGCAAAAAAAGAGGCTTTGAAGCCATATGAAAATTTGCAGACTGCTACAGTGCCCTACATTGAAGCAGTAAGGACGTGTTTTAATCACTGCAGATTGCCTAAGGCGGTGTTAGTCAGTCTGTAAGGTTATATTCAAGAAAAGACTCGGTATCTTTGGGTTGGTTTGTGAAGTGCCTCAACTTTACGGGGTTGCTTGCAGCCCATTTCTAAACAGGCTGTGCAGCTCCATCTTTGGGACATGGTGTGGAGAGTATGCCAAAAGGCTAAAGAGATTCTGCCTTTTGATTCTGCAATCAAAAGATTGTTTTTAATTCCTCTTGCAGGTGCTCTTCACTCCAGAGTCTAGCCTCCAGAGAAAAGGGATGGAGAAGGGATGGCTCTTCCCAGAGCTCCTGCTGAGCTTCTCACTCATGAACCCACTCCTGTGTGGAGGCACAGGCATGGGTCTGCTCTGGATCCTGACTGGGACTGTGCTGGTGGGGCAGAAGTAGGTAACTCGGGGGGTCAATCGCTGCTGCCTTGAGCAGAGGTTCCCAATGGGCTATGTGGTGAGAGAAAGCAGCACACTTGAAAAGCTGAACCCAAGCTACAGAGCCCTTCCAGGCCAGTGTGGTAGAGACACAGGTGAAGAGCTAACCATCTTGGAGCTGGAAGGAGAGGGAACAGGGATGAGGCAATTAGATCCAGAGACATTTGAGTATCAGTCGTCTTTTATTTTGGACCTGGTTGATGAAGATGACTCCATCCCAAGCAAGCCTCACTTCTGATTTTTCCTCTGATGATGCTCCTGCTCTGCGTCAGTGTCAGAAGAAAATTCACATTCTCCTTTCTAACACAGTTCCTACCCTCTGAAGTTGCTAAAGGGGATGCTTCACTGAAACTAATATTTATTCTGCTTCTAAGTCTCAAAACACATTGCACTGTGGAATCTGCAGCTGCATAGAGAATTGAACTGAAAAGGTGTGTGCTATGGCTTGTACAGTACCCTGCACTGGTTAGAGAACAACAAACAATCGTTACGTTTGCCTCTGTCTCATTAATTTGCATATGGTTGAAGGTGAACAAGCTCAAGGGTAATTAATTTTTAAAGGTGCAGAAGGAGCAAAGAAAAATATTGATCAGTAAGAATGCTAACTTAATATTTTTTTCACCTTCTGTTTATATGGACAAGCTATTCTCTATGAACAGAAAGTGAAAAATATGTATTGCCATAACAAACACCTTTAACGTATGCAACTGTCACAGCAGCATATAACTCAAGGTCTTCCTGACCTTGGCAGGTTTACAAGGTGTTGGGAATTGAGTTGATTTTTCTCATGTTGGCGTATGAAGCTTGAGAGTGTGCTTCTGGCTCCATCTCCTAAGAGTGCTTGTGGCCCAAACACAATGTATACACAGCAACTTTACATGTATCAGAAATAGAAATATCAGGAATGTCAACGAAAGCAGACCATTCTGGAACACTTTCTCCCTACCAGCTGCTGAACATTTCATACAGAAGGAGCCTGAGTCTGCTTTTATTAAATCCTATGCAAAGCTCTCAGCAGACATTATGCAGTAACTTGTCCTCCTTAAAGGTGAAGATTGGGGAAATTCTTGAAGCCTTGCTTACTGTAAGAAACCCCAACACTGAATTGTTTGCTTACAGTGAGACCAGGTATTTGGAAGTGTTTTCTATCTTAGGTATTTATTTATTTCACACATCTGCAGGTAGTAGCTGTATCTCATAAACTTTAATCCTCATATATCTAACTAAAGCCTTAGCTACTGGAAAATTCAGAAGCAGTATCGTTTGTCATAATTGCTGCATGAAGTGTGGTAGGTATGCCCCCCTCAGTACAAGGCAGGTTAAAGCAGTGAACTGTTTACACCCATAGCTCTTCAGTGACGGTAATCTCTTGGAATACGGATGAAATCTTTTTTCTACAGGTATTTCACCAGTATTTCACATGGAAATGCCATAACCTCAGTTTTATGTCACAAATTTAAGGATCAGGGATGCCTATGAGTCAGACAGAAGTGACGTAGGAATTTGAAAGTCCTAAATAGCAAGTTGACTCAGGCAGTAAAATCTAAAATAATGATTGCACATGTACATGTGCAATTTAGATGCCTCAATTTAACAAAGCAATATAAGGATGGCATGGAAACTGGGCTGGAATAGCTAAGCTGGAAGCAATGTACTGGACTAGAAGAATAAACTATTAAGTGGCTTGAAAATTGTATGCAGGCTCAAAAGGTCTTGGAGGATCCAATCATCCATCTGATAGCTGTGAATAAGCATTGTACCTTGAGGTCAGTACTGGGCCTCATGCTGTTCAACATCTTCATTGATGACCAGGTTGATGTCAGAGAGTGCAACATCAGCAAATCTGTAGGTGGTTCTAAACGAGAGTGAGTCATTGACGTAGAGAATAGCTCCAGTTTGGAGGTGCCTCTATAAAGCTGAGGACAGCCAACAGTAGCACCAGGAAAGTCAGTGGGGACAAATGCTTACTGCCAGTTGTTTCCCATGATATATATTTTTAAAAAACTCATATTAGCAATAAATAGCTCCAGGTGAAAACAGTAATATTCTCATTCTTACCTACTCTTGTTTTATCCTATCATCATTCCTGGAATATTAATTCTTAATGTTTTCATGTTATGCTAATGAATCTGTCTGAAATGCTCATTATATTCACATGCTTCTTGCAAAATTTTGACTTTTTATTTCTTAAAATGTTTCTAAGATGTGAAAAATTTAAATATATTTGGGTATTGCTATACATGTACACTTATAATTATTACAAAGTATGTTGTTAGTCAAAACACACATTAGAAGTACAATAAAAAAACCAGCTGGAATCTTACACACTTTAAAGTGCAACAAGAGTTTTCTAGTCTCTTTTTGATAACTGCAGCTATAATGTAATACAGTGGCAGAAAAGTAAATTACACACAAAAAATCCATTTCCATGCTAATGGAGTGTGTTGTATAAGACTGTTAGCATGCTTTCAGAGAGCAAATAGATGTTATTTAAGAAACTCATTTCTTAGAATAAAGGTGTACATTAAAATTACAGTCTGAAAGATTCTAGTCAGCTAAAAAAAATCTATTCCCTCTTAATGAAAGCATTTATTTCTAAGTAGAAAATGCCGATGAGACCAATGACTAGATAAAAAGCAGTGAAGAACTGTAAAGACTGGGATTTTCCATTTCCTTTAACTGGTTTCACAATAATGGCTTAAAAATGAGCAAGACCAGGAAATTCTGTGGATGTCAACTGACAACAGTTTCTGCCAGTTTTCAGCCTGTACAAATGAAATTCCTCCTGAAAAGCCTTTAACTGGGGAAATACCGTGGAGAATTTCAGCTAAGAACTGTCATAATCAAAGTTGAGCAAAGAAAGGAATGCTCTGTATGTGCATGCACGTGCACGTGTGCCTGCGCATGTGTATGTGATTGAGACTGAGTAAGAGAAGGAAATTGTGTATATGCACTAGCAGTACTTCGCTAACATTTTTTCCCATTACATGAAAAGATTAACAGACTTCAAAAGTGGACAGGTAAGTGGCACAGCCACTGCTGCCTATTGATAAGTTCTGCTCTCCAGCAGTTCTACTCAGTCAGTCCTCCTGCACTATGGTGTACACTCTATAATAATTTCTTATTACTAGAAAAGTGAGAACAGTGATGTCTTTACAAGCAGAAATGGCAAAGGGCTGGGAAATGCAACAGCAGAGTGATTCTTCCACATGCAAGCTGGTAATTTGTTTTGCTGGAGGTGGTGTTCACCACCACTTTTATTTGCAGTCATTTAGGGAGGTAAATGTGTGCTCCAACAAATGTTCGCAGAGAGCAAAGCAGTAAAAAATTCCAGTGAGAGTGTTTGCATTAGAAGTGCTTACAACGCTATTTTTAAAACTATATTTTATCTTTCACACACAGTACTAGCAGCTGCATATATTTGTAGAGCAAATTTTCTTCTTTGTCGTTAGAGTGCTATGAAATGCAGAAGACCCCATGCAACTCCCAGCTCTGTTTGATTTGTAGCAATGGTTAGACTCAGCTATTCCATCTAACTAGTGAGTATTGTGTAGGTGACGTATATTCATATGGATCTTGTCTGTTGAAGTTCTGCTTCACATATGAGTATTAAATATCTGTTGGAGCAGGTTGGAAGCCTTTCTCTTTCAGCTGAATCCCTTCAGTGCTGTTTGTGTTGTATATGAATGAGTTTCCCTCCCCCGATAACGTATTTTGTGGAGTTATCAGATCAGACCCTACAGACTTAAAAGAGGAAGGGAGAAAAAAATCCAAGCCCATGGATGGACATTTCAAGTAAGCTAGATGTCTAGGTGGTTAATGATACATAGGAGAATGGGCAGCAGCAGAAATGATGTAGAGGCAATACAAGAGAGGAATGTGGGCAACCATCAAGTTATTATATGCCAAGGGTGTTTTGCTGAGGCCTTGAATGTTGGTCTTAGGCACAACAAGAAGTGCTTAGGCTTGTGAGTTTTCTGTGTAAACCTAACTTGCTGTGACTTAAGGAGCGGCTGACCGTGTTGGTTTCCCTGAGTTCCCATTCCCTTCCCATGGGTGAAACTGTGGTTTTCTTTCCCATTCACTGTGAGGCAGGCTATGTTCTAGTCTGGAGTCCTCTTTCTGGACACTCCTGGTAGTCAGCTGGAAGTCTGAATATCCTATGGAAGATAAAGAAACATACACACAGGTGTCTCCCTGGGAGGTGTTCGGTCCCCCAACACTTCTCACCTAGATAGCATTGGGTAGTTCCTCCTCGTCTTGGCTGCAACAGCTACATTAGGCCATTGTGGGCATGTCTATACTTGGCAGAAGGATGGATTTATGCCAGATTACAGTGACTGTAACTATGCCTAGACGTTGAGCTTACTGAAGGCACTGGCTATCCCTAAAAGCAATAGTCTATTTTTTCCTTGGTCAGACACTTGCACAGTAGTGTGGCAGGAAGCGGCAGGAGAACAGAGGCATCAGGAAAGAGAATTTAACATGGATTTTTAGGATGGGACCGCTCTCAGCAGCCAGATTTCAAGCTGATTGAAGTGATTTGATGTGCTATTAGAAGATGTTCAAAACCAGGCTTGAGCTACTTCTTTTTCTTCTGACATAGCAATACCTGAAAAACTTAGAAAAAAACTAACCCTGTTGTCTATTTTAATCTAGTATTTAGGGCATGCTAAAAGCATGTGGGATCATTTCTCATTCCAAATCACTTAAGTCAGAAGTCTTGAGCTTGAGTTTTTCCCAAATGAGTTCTCTAAGCATTGGGTAAAAGTATGTGTATGTATGAAAATTTGTCTTTTTTCTGCTTTTGTTTTGTGCAAGGAAAAGGAAAAAAGTAATTGCCTTGTACTATATTTATACCAAAACATAGCATACGTGCAAAGCTAGTGCCAATGGAGCTAACTCCCAAAGTTGAAACAATATATGCATATGAAGGCAACATGGCACCTAAGCTACTTAATTGTATTTAGAAGCAGGGTTTTCAAGCTTTCATTTGCTGCTGCTTTAATTTTTTATGATGCTCTTGGGACTCAAGCTGTTATCTCTGCATGGCATTGCACTCCACCATATATTCATGCCAGTCTAACTAGAAGTAGCTCAAGGTCCTTTACACCATATTTTATTTCATGGAATAAGCATCCCATTTGATTCCTGACTCAGGGTTGTGAAACCTTACTTGAGGGAATATTTTAATCTTTGCCTTGGAGTTAGAAATCCTAGGCCCATCTTTTTCCTTGACATCTCCTACTATCAAGTAGCAGCATATGAGAAGTGGAAGCAGGGTCAGGTAACCCAGATGTATAGAGATACCGTCCAAGAGAGAAGGCATGGTTAGGAAAGCCAAAGCTCATCTAGAGTTGAATATGGTGAGAGATATGAAGGGAAATAAGAAGGGCTTCTCCAGGTGTATAAGCAGAAAATGAAAACTGGGGGAAATGGGAGCACAGTGCTGAATAGGATCTGGTAGCAAAGAAAAGGCTGAGGTAGTCAGTCCATTCTTCTACTCAGTCTTTACTAGTGTGATTTGTTTTCAGGAATCCCAGGCCCCTGAGACTAGAGGGAAAGTCTGGAGAAAGGAAACCTTACCCATGGTAGAGGAAGGCTCAGGCTGTGCAACACTTAAAGAAACTGGAGATGCACAAGTCCATGGGACCCGATTCTTAAGGAAATACAGCTTTTGCAGTCCTTTTTGAGTTCTGAGGTGTTACTGAATATGACATCATAAGATGCACCTTGTCCCTTTCTTGCAATAGCTACCTTATTTGAAGAAGAGAACTTCAAGCCTTGTTCTTATCATTCCGTACACATTTATGCAGTCTGACCTGGTAGTCAGTTCACATCTGATAAGCGAAGAACAAAGAGAACCCCATTCGCTATGATTTATGATCTCTAAAATTTGGCGTGCATTAGATTGCTTCCCTCCTTTTATCTTCACCTCTTTCTGGCTAACCTGTGAATTTGGTGACATTTCCTGAGTACTAAGTCTGTTAAAACACGTTGTCTGAAGCTGTTGTTACTGTTTAGGTTAGTGAAAAAATGCTGATAAATGGTTGTTCAAGATGTCCCGTTTATATGGTTTCAACAGTGTTCATTAGTCTACTCTTACAAATTTTACATATGAATTATGTTAGCAATAGAGTTAACTTTTTGTTTTTACTTGATATCTTGTTTGCTGATGTGAAACCAGTTGTGTCATCTAAATTAGACCTGAAACATTTTCATGATCCAGTGGGATACTATTTTATAGAAATGACATACACAGAGTCTAGTCTCTCCCTAGAATCAGATTGTCTTATATTTTGGTTGCGTTTTCCTCCTTGCTAAAGTATGTAGTATTATAGAAGGTTTAGAAACACAAGGATATGAAGAAAATACCTTGTGAGTATATTAATCTGTCCCAAAGTTTGTTATGTTCCTTTTGAAAGTCAATGTGGTGTTAATATTCAGTGTTAACAGTCATCTAATCCATGCTGATTTCTTTCAGCTTTCATTGAGATCTATCCACGCAAATTAGATTTTATTCTCTTCTTGCTCTTTGCTAAGATTAGTTTGTGGATTTTCATGCAGCTTCCAGTGAAAAAACCCAAACTTTTGAAAGATTGCTTAATAACTTCCATATTGCTGAATGATGCTGTCAGTTCCAATGTTAATATCCTCAGGAACTTCTTTTATTCTGTCCCAAAGGCAATAACTCCCAAAGTTCTTGTCAAAATGTCCTTTTATAGTTAATTTTCTCCAATTTCTAACAAGTACTTTTTTTTTAAATTATATGTGAACTCCATCAACTGTAGTGTGAGTCATACAAACACATTGAAATAACTCATCAGAATTATAAAAAATGCAACCTAAATTGCAAAAGTCAGAACATGTTTTTATGTTTTATAAGGTGCTTTTGCAGCTGGTTTGGGGAAAAAGTGTTATATTTCATCATTGTCTGTCACTTATAAATCCTATAGTAGTGCACCTGTTTTGGGTGGTCTCCTCTACGATTTATCATATAGTATAGACTTACAGACAGTTATAACAGGTGTCTGACAAAATCTATTTTCTTGTTCTTGTTGAGATTATTCCTCTTTAAATTTAATATAATTATGTACTAAATTATTGGCTGAATAATGTATATCTATTCAGATATATATGAAAAACCTTCCCGTCAGTGACAGATGGAAACTTTTGGAAGGCCATCACATGTATTTTACAAGTTACAAAATGTAAGAAAATTACATTCATTTTCTTGAGGAGCAGGCAGAAAATCTTGGGTGAACTGTGAAGTTGCTTTTTCTAAATTGGTAATAGAACATCTATGCATATGTTTAAAACTAGTTGGTAAAAATGATAGCATTAATTGCCACTTATTGTCATCTAAAAAGATGATGGATTAAATTCTGATCCTTATAGAACTGCTTGAAAAAAAATCTATTACCTCCATTACATTTAGGAATTACCATACTTGTGAGTTTTTTTCTGAAGTGATTCAGTGCTACATAACGGCACCCTTAATACTATTATTTAGTGGTGAAACACTAAAGAAAAGGAAAGGGACCTCCCATACTACAATCAAAATTCGTTACAGCTTTTTTAGCCTAAGAAGGCTAAAGCAATAATATTTGCTTGTGATATTAGTATAAAGTGTCTGTTACCGTGTTTTCAAAAACTCATTCCATTTTAAACGTGTATTGAAGATCATAGAATCACAGAATCATAGAAAAGCCCAGGTTGGAAGAGACCTCGAAAGATCATCTGGTCCAACCTTTTGTGGGAAAGGCAGCCTAGATGAGATGATCTAGCACCCTGCCCAATCTCATTCTGAAAACCTCCAGTAATGAGGACTCGACCATGTCCCTGGGGAGGCTGTTCCAGGGAAAGATTGTTCTCACTGTAAAAAAAGTCTTTCTTATATCGAGATGAAACCTCTCCTGGTACAACTTGTACTCGTCACCCCTTGTCTTCTCCATGTAGGTCTTGTGAAGAGAGAGCCTCTGTCCTCTTTCTAGCTGCCTTTTAAATACTGGAATACTGTGATGAGGTCCTCTGTAGCCTTCTCTTCTCCAGGGAGAAGAGACCTAACTCCTTCAGTCTTTCTTCACAGGGCAGGTTCTCTAGCCCTTTGATCTTCTACTATTAGAAATTGCAAAATATACCTATGGATTAAAAATGGGTAATAAATGGGAAATTTGGATTAAAACCCAACCGAGTGGGGGCTGGTGAACATGAGTACAGCCTTGAATTAGGTCTCAGTTGAAACCGAAGGGCTGTTAGAGTTTGTTTGAGTAGTAGAAATAATAAAATTAAACATATATCATCAACAAGTTCACTTTGCAGTGTCCCCCTTTTCACAGGATAGTCACGGATACTTTGGGTAAAGTAAATGTATGAAAGTGTTAACATCAACAGAGGGCATTTCATCAGATAGATGTAAATAAAAGAATAATTTAAATAAAGAAGTATTCCTGATAGGACTTAGACTGCAATAATTGTGATCTAATTGAAATACATCATAGATCCCTTGTATGTTGCCTCTTTCCATTGTACCCAGCATAACCTTTGCAGTGGTCCTAAGTGTGCTGGGAACTCATTCTGCATGGAACTAAAAGGATTAGAGCTGGTCAGGAAATGTCATCTGTGAGGACTCACAGGGTGTTTTCCTGGCATGTACTGATGCATCTTTCTGATGGAAATGTTACGTGCAGCATGAAAAGATACACAGGTAGCTGATTAAGTAAAGCTGTCTTTTAGAAATGTTTTTCCTAGCCATAAATGTTAATATTGTGAGGTTCTCAGGGCTTGTTTCCCCAGCCATCGTATTTCTCTTTCTTCACTGTCCCCTTTGAATACAAGGAGAGATTGCCTCTAGAAAAAATTTACTCTTACACATTTTATTTACCTATTTATTATAAGTCTTTAGTAAAGCCCCTAAAATAGATTTATTTTCTCTGCTACCTGGAAACTGTTGTGGAAGATGTGTGTTATGACTGTGTTCATTTTGCCAAGCTCTATTATGTTGTTTCATTGGCACTAACACATCTGTAATCTAATACCTTTTAGTCTACCATAAATGATGTTTTCATGCCATGTTTAATGCTATCATGGTTCTCTTAAATAGAAACGAAGTTTTAGAGCTTGTACAATAATTCTGTATCTATCTAAAATGTTGAGAAAAGGGAATTTCTTCTTGTGGAGTAAAGAAAGCTTGAATATCATAAATCTGACTAAATCTTAACATGACTGATGCATTAACTTTAAAACATCATTTCAGGTTGATCAAAGTGTTGAGCTGGAAGACAGTCAGCAGTTTTGCCTCCCAAGGTTTTATATTACTATGTCCCGGTATTAGTATTTTCCCATATCAGTTCACATCCTTTAGGTGCTCTTACTTAAATGGAAGGAAAATTTTGAAGATCACCTCAGTCAGGTACTATCCAGCTTCATAACAGAATGCTGTTAAGCTACAAATGTCAAATGCTGTCAATGGAGGAAAATGAATTGTTCTAAGTTCACTCAAAATTATAAACAATAAGCAAGTTTTCTACAGGTCATGCCCTTCCTTAAGGAACCCAAAAGGTTTAGTGACTTCATTTCTATTGCAAGCATTTCATGCTAGTGTGAGTAGCAGTTAAGCACACAGATATTTCTTTGAAACCTGCCACTTTCATCTCCATAACATAGCCTAATATATGATCCATGATTGCCAAGCCTGCTTGAGGGCATCGGACAGCTGACTGTTCCTCAACTTGGAAGCTCAATAGGCAGAAATCATCACAGTATATGCATGTGAGATTCAAACTAGTCAATCCCTTTCATGCTTATTTCATTGAATTCTGTATCTTTTGCATCACAGGACACGATAATCTGAGTTCAATGGTAATATACAAAACTAGGAAAACTCAACAGAGATCTGGTTTTGCCTGTTTTTGAATACTTGCTTCCTCTGGTAAGATCAAAAAGACAGACCTTGAGCACAGACTTTCTCATAGTGTTTTTCTATCCTGTTCTCCACTCCCAGAAATGAAAAGGCTATGTGGATATTCTTGTGTATGAGATGAAGTTCTTCTGTAGATCTGAATGACTCACAGCAGAATGGCTTGATTCAATCCAAGGACTAGGCAGAAATGTTTATTTCCTTCATTAAGCAAAGTGGTTAGAACATTGTAATTGGAAATGGCTTTGAACAAGCTTAACAGGGACAATCAACTGATCTCCATTCCAATAAGGTCACATCTTTCTGCTGGTATATCTGGCTTCTTCAGTGTTGCAGCTTCCCCTAAGCACAAGCTGGTAGAGCCAGATCTGCTTGCCTCAGGTTGCTCTGCTGCCTAATGTAGTTAGAAAGGCTCAAGTTGTCCCCATTCATAATGATACTCACAGGCTTAGACAAGGACAGGTTTGATTATTCATCTTCTCATTATTCTTGCCAAGGCAAAGGAGGAGCAGATGACAATTTTCCAAAAACCTCCCATTTTCATGCACGTAGGATTTTCATTAGGAAGGAAACAGCCCCAAGGTAGGTTAGGCTGCCTGTGGTTTTCCACTTTATACATTTCATTTTAAACTGTGCTATAGCTTATTCTGAAAATGCAGGGCATGATTTGATACTCCCTCATACAATTCTTCTTTAGGAATGAGTTCTTCTTGTAAAGAGACAAAGCCAGAGAGAATAACTTCTTTCCCAGCCCTCAGCCAGCCTCTGTGTCTTCAAATCACATTTTTTTCCCATGGGGAGCATTGTGTAGGGTCAGACAAAACAGGAGAACAGACTTTAGGCTTGGGTTGTTTCCTCTGGGTTGTAATTTCTGGACTCCTGCTATTATAAACTATCAGGTAACATATCATTGTCATAAGCTACAGGTACACCATTTCAGAAGCATTCTTTCCAATAGAAACTTTCTTTGTAGTTTACAACTTTGTAAACATTTTTACTTGTCAAAAAACCCCGGATTAGAGCTGATAAGCAGTCCATTAGGCTGGTAGCATAGCAAAAATAGCACCTTCTTCAAAAAGAACTGGTTTTTACTGTGCAGTTATGGAAATCCATAGGAGATTCATCAGGACCTTACATAAGGTTTTAACCAAGGCTTGCTAAATCCTTGTGAAACTTTCCTGTCTTTTTGGTGGTCCTCCTCTCCACATCCTGAGGCATGGCTTCTAGAAATGATCACCCAGAACTGGATTTTTCTTCACTTCCATTTCCTAGACCCAGGGACTGGTGCCAGCTTTAAGCATGTTTTATTGACAGAAGTCCTTTTATAGAGCTCAATTATCTGATGAACAAGTAGCAAACAGTGACTATTTGAACTTTCCAGTGGGGAGGCTGCAATCCAGGAACCAACCAAATTTGTGAAAGCCTTTGACCATTTCTTCTACTTAATTGACCAAATCCATCTGGAGGGAGCACATTAAAAGCTGCAGAGCATTTGCTCCTTGTTGGAGAGCATTGTACCTTTCATGCCTGCAGTGTGAGGTTTAGTTGACAGGTTTAATTGTTCCCAGATTCAGCATTCCTCATTAGTTTGCATTCAGTGCTGTGTCTTTTATGGATGGTAGATTATTTGACATGACTTGGTATTGCAGAAATTGTTATTTCCAAGCTGCTGCCGAGAGACTGCAAATGATTTTTATTGTCTAACACCACAAGTTTTTACTTTCACATTCTTCTACCCGATCCTAATGAACCTTGCTTAAAAAGGAAAATTTAAGCATGACTATCTCCTCACTGTAATTTCACACACATTATCATAAACAAATGGGAGTGTCTTGAGACTTGCACAGTGCAGATGCCAGGGAATATCCAAATGCTCATTGATTATAGTAACAGTTTTGGTCACAGATGATGTAATTCTCCCCTATGACTGTTCCTAATGTAGAAATATAAAAGGGGGGATTAGTTGCTGGCTTTACCTAAAATGCATGTTAAAATACTTTGCTGTTAGTGTAAATTTCAACATTCTGGGAATGATGCTGTTCCTTTCTCTCATCTCCACAGGAACCAGTAAGTATCTTTGTGGTATAATAATAAATAGCAACAATTATTATGCTGCAATAATAGCTTACCTACAAACTGAGTTAAGCTTACTTCATGTGGGGTTTATGTTCATATCATTCATAGTAATACATTCAATATTTCTTTAAGGTTTGGGGTTTGTTGTTTGTTTACTTTTTAGCAGACAGCCAGTACTAGCCTGTGTCCTGCCTCATGTTTCTACCCTTTTTTTAGAATTGGATATGCTCTTTATGAAAGAACCTTTTACAGAGAGGTGAAAACTGCAGCTAGCACTCAGGCTATGTGCATACAAGGCTGATTTCTTGTTGCTGCCTTTCATCCTGGATTCCTTCTTCCAAGTTACATTCACTTAGGTACTCCTTCTTATTTTAGCAATGTCTGTAGTTACCTTGTATCTTCTGTGAGTGTTGCCTGACTTGATGGGGCAAGAAGTGATTAGTAAATATGGTATCATATGGACACGGCCTTTATCAGCAGCCTATTTTGGCATGACCACCAGTTCTTCGTATTTACTGAACAACTTACTGTTATTTCCTAAAACTTACTGTTTGAGTTTATAACCACTGACTTCACTCTGGCGTTTGACCTGCCTTTGCTCTGCAGGCATACTTGATTTCATTTCCTCTGCCCTGAGTTCTAGTTATATTATATGCACAGAATTAAGCTTTCATCATTGCTTTGTGTGAGTGCTTGTGTAGCTATCTTGAAGCACACATAGCGGCTACAAATTTCTGTTTTCTTCTGTTGTTGATGTCTATGCCAAACACTTGAAAAATGTACCTGAAGTTTCTCAGTTGGTTCCCAACTCTGAGTCCATGAGAACCTTTCAGGAATAAGAGCATTTACTAAACATAGAGTGGAACTCCTGCCTGTAAAAATGATGTCTGCCGTAGTTGTTTCAGCACCAAGTTGTGATTTAATGAGGTTGGAAAGTTTTATGATGTCTGAACAGTTGCGCATTTCGTGCTGTTCAATATACATCTTCAACAAATTCATGGCCTGTAGTCATGACTTTTGGCTTGCTCCATGCATATTGTTTTATGTTAAGTATGAAATGTTTGCTTGTCTCAGTGTCAGCTCCTACGTTACTGCTTAGGGCTGTCTTGCATTCACAGCTCATCCACAACTAAGCTGGCAGTAGGTGATAACTGCCTTTAATGTTGGATGCTAAATTCTAGAGTATGCACTGTTTTAATGGATGGAGCAGCTTCATAACAAAGTCTTTTTGGGTTGTATGGTGCCATCTGGAGAGACACACAGCAACTGTACCACATGGATAAAGCTTGTCTCCTGTGCTACAGTACTGCTGTCTGGAAAGCATCTCTGTGTTGGTCTGCAATGTGCCATCTGCTCACGGCACTTTTCTTTGACTTACCTTTCCGTTGTATCATGGCAGGCTGGGTTAGAGAATTCAGCAGTGGCTTTTTCCTGATGCTTTTGAATATGATGGATGGGTGGACTATGGAAAAATAGTGTACCATTCCCATAAGTTATTGAATTTTATTTATTTCTTACAATGTGTCTCAGCTTTCAGTCTTTCAGTTTCTCTAGGTACCAATTCAGTTCAGGTGTCCTCAGTTTCAGCTTGTCAGCATGCAAGCTGTTACTGGAACATGCTTAGTAATCATCTCAGTTTGTTATTGTGGTTCTGGATTGCTTCTTCCTTGACCTCTATTTGTATTTCAACAAAAATGCCATTAGCAATTTTAATTCCTGGGAGATCCTTACTGTCTGGTTACGACAGCTCCATTTTTGGCCACAAATTTATCTAACTCTACCATTTGACACGTTCTTGTCATTTGAAGTCATTAACGCATTTGCTCTGAATAAATTTGGTCTGATTTCCTTGGTTGTTGTTAGTAGTAGTTGAAAATACATTGGAGCTAGACTCTAATTCACCTTTGATCTCATATTACAGTTATAGTTGGGTAGCTTGCAGTCTTCTGCAGTGTTATCTCATGGGAAATCTTGGATTTTCTTAACTCACACCTGACATACACTTCTCTGAAAACCTCTGCATCCCCAGTGATGACAGATACTGCTGCTTTTTCATGTTTTAGCTACAACATAGCACAAGAATTGCTTTCAGACCATGTTCAGTGATAAATTAATCCAGCTGCACACTATGTTGGCAAACCTTCAGCATTGGTCTGGAGATGAATTCACTGGTAATGCCAGAGGAGAGGAGAGACAATTTCTGGCATGACACGTAATCCGCACTTGAAGATTGCATCGATCACTTTGAGGCTGGCTTAGCTGCTTCTGTGAAGCTCATTTAACCAAACGGCAAAGTCAAAATCAGGCAGAAAAGCCAGCTGTAACTCTTTCAGAGGATTCCCAACTTTAGTAGCTCCTTCCTAAAAAATGGCCTGACATTAGCTTCTATGCAGGACTTTCAGGCAGCCTGAACTCAGTCTGAGTTCAGGTTACTGACAAGGACATTGTGATTGTAGAGATCCATGTTTATTAAGAAGAGATAGCTGAAGTAATTGTTTTCTGGTGTACCTACACAGAGATGTCATTCTGTATAGTGTGTCATTTATTCTGCTCCCTGGTTTGATCTAGGATGAGCTTAAGTACACTGTACACTATTGGTAGCCTTGCTCTTGCCACTGGACGCTTTAGCGATTCTTCTTAGTTGGAAATATTTTTCTATGGCTAAATCTATTTTTTTTTCCAATAATTTATCACAAAAACCTGGCTAGTCTGTAACATGGAAACTTTCACGTCTCTGGAGTTTAATAAGAAACCTCTTACTTGCAGCCTGCGCTCCTCCCAAGAAGTTGCTAGCCAGCTAGCTGTCAGCTCTAGCCCAAAGCTTGGTGACCTTGGCAGTGGTATGGCAGGATATATGGCAGCACAGCCTTCCCAGAGCTCCGAGTGGGACGGTCACGTTTATTGACTGGTAGGCATACAATCAATATTGTAGTATCTCTTTAAGTTTCTCTTAATATCTCCCAGAACTGTCACTGATATTTGCCAAAGGAATATATGAATGCTTGTAATGAGCGATGAAACCTCTATCACATTAGTGATATCGAGCATTAAATGTAGAAGTGAAAACATTTTTAAAAGTCTAAACAGATCAGAAGTATTTAACTTTGTACTATAAGTAGAACACTTCAGTATTTAATTTAGAAACTTTGCTAGGTAAAACTCATTTAATTTAGTGTGGTGTATTTACCCAATATAAAAATTTATGAATGAAAATATTTTTAATGCATTCACCCGTTTTTATGCCATACAAGTATTATTTTGAAAATTCTCTATCAAAAAATTATATTTGAATATTATAATGTTTTAAGTGCCAAATCAAAGAAGTGGTTTTTTACAAAGTAATTTTTTTGAAATTGTTTTTTAAAAATTTTTTTTTATTCATTTTGGAAGAGAAAATTGCCTCAAAGTAAAAGACTGTCTTGAAAAAAAAAAATGGCTGTTGCACAATTTAAAATTAAGAGGTTAAGGCTTTAATTCATGGTTTTCTTCAGTTCCTGGAGTTTCAGGGAGGCTGTTGGTGAAAATTTTAAAAAGTTCATTACATTCTACTATGAAATTTGAAGAATTGTATACAATATTTTCCGGTTTTCAATGTATTCTAAGCAGAGATACCGAAAAATTGTATTACAAACTTTTTAATGTTTCTAGGTTTATGGAACATTTTGCCTTGAATAGTTCCACTCGGCCCAGTAAAACTTGCAAAGGAAGAATAGGAGAGGAGCATTGCTCCTGTGGTGGAAGTTTGTCCATGATGACTGTCGGACTTCGAAAGGCTCATGAGTCAGATTCCAGGATCACCCCAGTTTCCCTGTAAAATTGCCATGGAGAAGAAAAAGCATTAGAAATATGAAGTAGGTGTTTTCTCAGGTGGAATGGGTACTCAGGGTAGGAGAAGGACGACAGCCACAACTGGCATTCAGCTTAGCAGTGAGATACGTTTGATGATTTTATTTACTACAGTTTGGGCTCTTTTGTCCTTTGAAGCCTCCAACATTTCCTTCCCTGAAGTCTGTGCAGCTTTGCACCACTGCTGTCATCTCCAGGGTCATTATCAAAGATGCAAAGACAGCACCCTCTGGGTCTGCTAGGGTGCATCTTGGCCCTGATTTTTGTCTCACTAATCTCTGCAGGAGTGATTCACTAAATGGAGATTAGGTCGGTGATGTTGACATTCATAATGCTAAACGTGGTTGCTAGGCCTCCTTCCAAACTATCGGTGTTAAGAATTTGGGTTTCCTTTACAGTGAGTGTAGAAAATTTAGGTCTTTAGGTCTAGAGTAAGTGTAGAAAATTCTCAACAGTTGTTATGCTGAGAGGAATTAACTGGTTGGAAGTGACAAGGAAAATGATGTGACTCATGCCGAGATACTTTTAGTGCACAGGGAAATGCAGCCAGGGGGCCTTTCGGAATTAAATACACCGTATTCACCAACGCACTGACTTTGACTTAGGTCTGCTCTTCCCAGCAGAGCTATTACCACCAGGCTATGAAATCATTCTTTCATGATCTCTCGTTGCATTTTGATGTCTCCTCCTTGTAAAGTGGATCGCTCACAAGAGGAAGAGCAGACAGAGTCGCACTTATGCAGGTCACGCAGGTACTGGTGAGGCCGTTCCCTGGAGTGGGGCTTCAAACTCCTTTTGACAGGGGTGATTTGGACACATTCCTCAGGAATGCTATAACCCTTAAACTTGTGGACTAAGTGAGGCTGGAGCATCATAAGCACCACTGCCAACTCCACCTTTTCCAGCTGTGTTTTCTAGTGATTTCTGCCGGGACGTAAAATAAGTAAATGAAGGACTTAGTTGTACTGTACACGGTTAGGCAGAAGAAAAGTGCTGAGCAGGTGACTGCTGTTGGGATGATGGTCTAGAGTTCATTTGTGAGACCTATAAATTCTGGGGGAATTTTCAAATGGAGGATTAGGTATCTACAAAATTTGGCAGTGAGTTCGAGAATACCACTGATGCCAAAAGTCACTGATGTGATTATAATTTTCCATAACATGATTTCATCAATAACAACATGAATAACAAATGCAAGGTTATTATTTGAGGTACCTTTGTTTCTTTGCAGTATTTTATGCAAATAAACATATGTATTATGGGAGTACAGGTTGAAAATGAAGACTTTGGTAGATGTCTTGAAGTTAATTAATGAAGAACTCCCACTGAGTTGTTAAATAATTAATCTCATTTTTAGCATTCTGCTAGTCATTGCATCTGAAAGAATTTTAGGAAATATTAAATCTAGCTTCAACATATTAGCTGATATTCTAGAAGAAATATTTTATTATTATTATTTGTATTTACTGTCCAATTAGATGCCTGGCATTTTACCAGTTTTTGCTATAAAGAAAAGAAAAAAAGAAAAAAAAAAAAGGGAAAAAGAAAGCCATAAGGGAAAAAAAAGGCTGTACAGAACAAATTGTGTCTCTGATTGCAAAACAAATGCAGTCAGCTTTGAATGCTGTTTCACAGTGGTAATTTTTTACTAACATTGTTGAAGCTTTAGAACTTCTTCCTATGGAGTGAGATCATCATGCTTGTAGACTGCCAATCAGTCAATGTATTGATGGCTTGTGTTCTAATTTAGATTGCTTCTGCAACACTGTACGACATCTTATACAGGTTAAGCTTAAAAAACTCATATACTGAAGGTGGATCACTAACAAGCTTCAGCCTAAATGCTGCATCTGTAGCTTTGGGAAAAAAAAAACCCAAACACCCAACACAGCATGATGAAACTTCCTTAATTTCAGCTGTTATTTTTATTTGGAGAAGAGCATTTTTGGTATCTGTCAACTGTGTGTGTTTGAATATGTGTTTGTGTATATGTGTAGTGTTAAAGTAACCCCTTTACATTTCCCTGGTAAACAAGTGCTTAATTATATTATACACTAGCCATTTCTGGTCTTCTCATTAATCCAATCGCCTTTAGTCAATTTAGAGAGTTGATGCTTTGTTGTGGTTTTTTTTGGTTTTGTTTGTTTGTTTGCTTTTTTAAATTGTGTATAACTGAACACATCATACTGTGAAACTTAACGCTATAAATTTAATGTACTGGAGCTGGATATTAAATAAATAATCAACTAGTCAAATACCTGAACAAGTTTATTTTCCCCCAAATCTCCCAAGGCACCCACTTCTCTTCTTCACAACTGCTGTAGGGTTTTTTGTGCATGTGTGTCTTATTTTCTATTTGTGTCTTACTATAGCAGTGGCAAAAGCTGAATTATACTTCAGCTATGATTTGCCAAAATTGGAACAATATTTTCAGCTAAAAATTATTAATGCTAGAAAAAAAAGTGATATAGCATAATAAGAAATAAAGAATGGTGTGAAAATACACCTTTATTTTGGTAGGTACAATAAATGTTCCTGAAATAGAGTCTTAGGCGAGCCAAATTCTGACACCTGCCTCCTTGAAGTGCATCTAGACTTCAGGGATATAAAAGAATAATTCAGAATTAAAGCTTTTTAGTAATTAAAATAATGAATTTAAAAAATGTATCATCAAGCTACCACCCCCTCACTAGCCACCCCCCCCAAAAAAAAAAAAAAAAAAAAAAAAGGAATTTTTTTTTTCCTTTGTATGAACTGGATAGAAAGGACTTCTAACTGACTGTGAAATTCTGGATTATTGACTGAGACTAATAGTAATTTTAAAAAGATATAAAGTAGGACTCATGAGGATGCTACTCTGTATTTGGAAGTTTAGTGTGATTTTTCCCTATTACCAGGAAATTCACAGGTGCTTTAAAACAACAACAAAGAAAAAAAAAGCCATAAAACTATGCTAGATTTACGTAATATAGGATAAAAATACAGGTTTAGGTAAATCAATGCTTGCAGTTAAATTTTAGTGACTGAAAAGAAAAAAGTGTCCAAACAATTAAATTATCCCATGAAATAATCACTAAATTTGTTTTCAGACACATCCCAGTAACATGTGGAACGATTAGCCGCATGACTTCACATGAGTATGTCTCTGCTAAACTGCAGTCGAATGTTGTTCTTCATGCTTTTCTCTTTTTGCTAGCTTTCTGGTAATGCAATAATATACTGCATTAAGAGATTTGGTTATCAAAGGGAACCATCTTCCATTCTGCAGTAGAGCATGTCACACAAGCACACACTGGAACCATGAAATTTGATAGCATTTTAAAGAAAGCTTCCTTCACTAGCTGTTATTGCGTACAAGATACCACAAATTAAACTACTGTGGTTGTAAACCAGAGAGAGATTTTTAAATTGTCCTGCTGGAGAAAGTCTGAACTTTGGAAATGACTATATTTTTCAACAAAGATTATTGGGTTCAGATTTAATTCTTTTTAGTTATAATTAAAGGGTAGTGTTTATTAATCTGTTACTGAGTTTGTAAGAGAACAAGATTTCTATATGTGTGTGAAAGTCAATCCTTAAACTGACCTAAGAATATGTTTTCACTTACAGCTGATGCAGAAAAAAATCCTGAAGGAGAAGATGGTGTGGGAAGGACTATGTCAAAAGAAATCTTTTTTTACAATAATGACCTGAAATTTAATGGACAGGCAAAAATTCAAAATTGTTCCATAGTGATAATGCAAAATTACAAGGGGAGGAGAAATTGTTCAATATTTCTTTGGAGGTGTTAATTTGCATTCTGGCAGCTGGCCAGTCTTAGATGTCTTGAATATGACAGGTTTACAGAAAACAAAGCACTGGTGTTAAAATCTAGCAAAGTATTAAAAGAAATTAACAATACTAAAAGTTGAAAAGGGAGAATTTTCCCCACCGTGAAGATCAAATTCTGTGCCCTACCATGTAACATGTATCAGTTTATATTAATGAACATTCTGTGTGACATCAACCTTTAAGTTCATATTTGTCTTGTTACTATTAAAGGGAATTTTCCAATATTTCTTTGTAGGTGTTAATTTGCATTTTGGCAGCTGGCCTTCAGTAAAAAGTTTAGTGTTCTTCCTTTAGGTATGACTTTGACATTTATTCTTAGCAAGGTAAATAGTGTTCTAATGTCTTTCATTTTTTGGAATATCCTTACAAAAAAGAAAGATGAAGCAGACACAGAAGTGATCTGACCTTTCAAAAAATATTTTCAACTACTTGTTGCTCTATTAAACTGCTTTTCATGATTCAAAACATGAATTCCAAGAGCTAATTATCACATCTATTTTCAAAGCAGAGTTCACTGAAAACTTTCAAAAGCTTGTCACAAACATTTTTGAACAATTTCAAGATGAGGAAGGGTGCGTGTGCCTATGAAAAAAGAGTGCTCATTCACAGATAAATACAAATTTACATAAGTCAGCAATTCTACACGTTTACTTAAGGATAATTTTTATCATAGGTGGTTGTAGAAAGGAGACTGTTTTACAGATAATTTCATTAATAACATGTCCTTTTACTTTACATAAAAATATTGGCATTCTATCTATTTAGAACTTAAATTTGGCTTTATATCCCTGAAGTAGGTTCAGTCTTCAAACACTGTGTAAATTACATATTATTTCATATCTATTCTATATGTCACTGCTCTCTTAAATCCACCAAAATATAATATAAAAAAACCCAAAAACCAAAGTGACAGAAATAACAAGATGAGACTTACACATGCCTGTATGGAACCCTTTCAGGTACACTCTGGATGGCCTTACATTGGACATCATTCTACACTGGTTCATATTTCATTAGCAGAGGTTGAAGAGCACATATTTTATTATTCTGTAGAATAAGGTTCCTGCTTTTGTCAATACAGAAAAATTTCCTGAGGTAGTTCATTGTGTTTAACTCAAACATCAAGAGTTGGATTCATTTAATCTATAGACACCTGCAGTATAGATGTTTCTATCTGAAATTAGTCAGTATAAAGTCACCTTTTTATGTCAATGGAGGGTAACATACATGGTTTCCATAAAGAGGAACAGGTGGTGATTTGTTTTTTTCAGCACTTACCCAGAAATTTACATGTGCAAACCCATTCTTAACCCTGTGGTGTCCTAAATTCCCCAGGTACATATATGCGTGGCAGTGAAGTTTCCCTAACACCTCAATTCTGGTATTGGTGAGTGTGTCACTGGTGTTGCTGACTTGTGCTCTTCTTCTGGTGGGATTCCCAGGGCAGGAATCAATGTCTTCATACGTGGCTTTGGAACTTACTGTGTAGATGGCTATGTCTGAACTAACCAGTGTAGGTTTCATTTTAGCCAATGGACATAAACAGGTGTATGAATAATTTGTCTGCTCTGTTTTGTAATAAGATTTTAAGCTAAGATAAAGCATGCCCTTAAACTGCCTATTTCTCCCCACTGAGCGTAAAGGGAGTCTGGACAGCTCGCTCAGACTACTGACTCCATGACCTGGTATGAGCAATACCACAGTTACAGTTCAGTGGCTTTAATTTATCTGACTATTTCAATATTTTCATAAAATTATAGAATATCTTGAGTTGGAAGGGACCGATAAGGATCATCGAGTCCAAATCCCTGCTCCTCACAGGACTGCCTAAAATTAAACCATATGACTAAGAGTGTTGTCTAGACTCTGCTTGAACCCTGACAGGCTTGGAACTGCGACCGCTCCCCTTGGGGAGCCTGTTCCAGCGACCGACCAACCTCTCAGCGAAGAACCTTCTCCTAACATCCAAGCTGAACTATCCCTGACGCAGCTACATTCCATCTCCTCGTGTCCTGTCACTGGTCACCAGAGAGGAGATCAGCACCTGCCCCTCCGCTGCCCGCTGTGAGGAAGGTGTAGACTGCGATGAGGTCACCCCTCGGCGATGAGGTCACCCCTCAGCCTTCCCTTCTCCAAGGTGAACAAGCCAAGTGACCTCAGCCCCTCCTCGTAAGTCTTGCCTCCGACCATCTTGGTGACCCTCCTGTGGACACGCTCTAACAGTCCGATGTCCTTCTTATATTGAGGTGCCCCAAACCGCGCACAGAACTCGAGGTGGGGCCGCACCAGGGCGGCGTAGAGTGGGACAGTCACCTCCCTCCATCGGCCAGCGATGCTGTGCTGGAGGCATTCCGGGACACGGTCAGCCCTTTTGGCTGCCAGGGCACGCTCTTGACTCATGTTCAACTTGCCATCAACCCAAACCCCCAGATCTCTTTCTGCAGGGCTGCTCTCCAACCTCTCATCCACCAATTTGTATGTATAACCAGGATATCTTCTTCAGATTACAGTCCCTTCATCTTAGTGAACCAGCCTGTGGATATGTTGGCTGGGGGTTTTTTTGCTTTTTTTGGTTTGTTTGTTTCATTTTGTTTTGTTGCATCGTTAATCCTAAAGAAGGAGTGACCCACAGCAGTCAATCTCTGCCCAACATTTACTGAAAAAAACCCCCAAACAACGAAAACAGCCCATGCATTTCCTCATGACAACACATAACAGTCATCTTTCAGTCACCAGACTAAGTGAGTCTGAGTCTTCCCTGTAACGAGGTACACAGTAATATTTAGAGATTTTTTAAAAATTCAAACAAATTTTTAACATTCTTTCTTCTACAAAGAGAGAACACCCCCCCCCCATATTAAAACAGTCTTTAACTGTTTGATTAGTGCCTGACACTTGAAGAATGGGAGAGGCCTGAGAAAATTAGGGTTTATATGTGTCTCATTTTCTTTTAATGAAAATAAAATGGTTTTGTTCATGCCTATAACTTGAGAAGTGATGCGCACTTACTTCTACTTTCTAGAAATTCACAGTTTAAGGAAAAACCCTTAGAAAATCAGTCCTATTCCTACACAAGGAATTCAAAGAGGAAGAGTTTTCTCCTTTGGAAATAACAGAATAGACCTCTTGCATACAAGAAACTAAAAAACTTACAAGTATGTAAAATGCAATAGCTCATCTTTACCCTGCACAGGTCAAATTAATGTTGTAAAATCCGTCTCTGTGGGTTTTATTAACCCTTCTTATTAGCTTCCATCGTAGCTGTTACATATATTTAAAAGAATGACACCATTAAGATACATTCCACATAGCTAAGAGTTAAGAATAACCTTTTTTAAAGATATAGTTGACGTATAATGTGTTCTGCACTTTGTGGGTGTTATTCAGAAACACAAAAGGTGTTATTCATAATGCCTCTTTTACTGGAAAATGTATGCTCACTAACTTAGTTTCAAATGCTGTTAAAAGAAAATCTGCAGAGAGAGCAAAAGGGCAAAAGGGTGACATCTGGCATAGCAGACTTTCTGAGACGGTTTTGGCACACAGCCTGCATTAAACGGCAGACGCTGAGAAAAAAAATTGGAATCAAAAGAAAAGAGAATACAATGAAAAATTGATTTCTAATCTTTAGCTATTGCAAACCAGTCAAAACTAGTCAAAGTGCTTTAGTTTATTATCTGTCATGTCTTGCACTGGGCCATTCTTTGATCTCTAAATGAGCCAAAAATGGGTCTGAGGTGTGACATTTTGTCAGCCTGATTACATCTACTTGCTGCATCATTTCCTAATTGCTATACACTCGATTTCACCTTTTCAGTTTTCACCTGAATGAGTGATATACAAAAACATCCTCATCGTTACCAGACCTCATGCACTTCATTTTTCAGAATGGCTGAAAGATGAAATACATGACATGCTGTTTGAAGTGTGGCCAAATGCATTTTATACTTTAAGCAAACAGTGCCATGGAAACTATGATATGCATGTCCTTGGAGGAAAACAGTCCATGCATTTCATCTACACAGGGAAAGAACAGAGGAAGAAACATGTAGATATTAGAATTATTAAACCTACCTAGAGGCAGGGATATTTTTTAGAGAGCATGTCTGATTGAGCCAAAACCTAGAATTAGTGATTTAATTGGCCCTTTTCTTTCACTGAGTTACTTACTGCACTTCTTTGTTTCAGGTGTAACTAAGGAGGAGTGGAAAGGAGGATATTAATTTTGAGTGATCAATAACTCATTGCTTTACAGATTTGAGGAGCTAATTCTGCCAAATCTCTGAGTTACCAATTCTTTCTGTCTAGACTCTCCTATGCACCTGGGAGGCTTTGTTGCCTTTCAAAGCACGTACACATTGGGGAGGTACTCCTGAGATTTCTGTGATGCTGATGAGAAGTCACACTGCTAATTAGCTTTGAGAGATGTGTGTTTGTGTTTATGTATGTATGTTCTAACCTGAAATCAGAGTGCCTCCCTCTTTCTTGAGCTGTCTGTTCCTGTCAGCTTAAATGGATGTGGAAATGTAAAATGTCACAAAGTGTAGTATAATAATAGCTACATAATAGCTAATATAGCTATATAATAAGTAATATAATAATAATAGCTCAAGTACACTAACCCGTACTACACAAAATGTAGATAAGTGTTTTACATGGCCATGGGTTTCTTTATTTTTCCCTGTTTGTCTTACTCGAATGCTTGCCTCACCATGTGCGTTCCTCTACTTTGATAGACGAAAAAAAAATTGTTCAGATTTTTTGACTTCTACTTTTGGAATCAGCTTGGCCTGATTGGGCACTTGGGGAGTGAACATTTCTTTTATGGTGCCTGCTAGTCTGAGAATTTAGATAGATGCTATGGAAGTAGCATTCATAGGTCAGGGGATTTTATACTGTTCCTTACTGTGTAACAGAAAAGAAAGTTTGATTCTGAGCTCCTTCAGTAGATTTAAAATAGGTTCCACTTATGCAGTGCAAGGCATGCAGTATCACAAAATAAATCCGTGGAAGCAGTGTATTTGGAGAAAACCAACCAACTCACCAACTAACCAACCAACCAACCAACCAACATGGTACATTCCCTTTTCTCAGAGGCAGCAAAGAAACTTGGAAAAGCAAGTTCACTTCTACAGCTCTGTGATAAGCTGTGCTGTCAGAAAAACATGCATATATACTTGATATGTATCTTAATCCAATTTTTTTTACTCAGTTTTTGATGGTGCGAGTCATTGCTAAGGTATATTTTACACTTCTATATTAAAATATCACCATCAAGACATTTATAAAAGAGGAAGGGAGACATTATAGATTGAACTCTTGCAGTG
Source organism: Haliaeetus albicilla (assembly GCF_947461875.1). Classification (NCBI taxonomy): domain Eukaryota; kingdom Metazoa; phylum Chordata; class Aves; order Accipitriformes; family Accipitridae; genus Haliaeetus; species Haliaeetus albicilla. The sequence goes on from NC_091496.1 coordinate 30,636,174, forward strand.
GACCATTACTCTGGGGAAACAATGAAAATTAAATTTATTCTCCATCGAAATAAATCTGGAAGTCTCAACTTAGTTTCCCATGAACATCTGCCTTCCATCCAATATCAACATAAAATTTGGCAGAGTTTACTCATCTTTGCTCAGGTGAAGCCAAGAATGAAAATAAAAATGAAGAACAATTCAGTGTTGAATGCTGATGGCAGAGATTTGGGCATAAATTTTACAGTGACTTTAGCTAGTGTTATTAATTCTTCATTGTCACGTTTAACAGAATAACCTGAGCTGAGGAAAAACAAATAAAAATAACATTTGCAAAATAAATTAGTTTTAGGATCCACCCTTGTAGGTCAGAACGTATCTAGAAATCCTTTCCTTCCCTTCACTAGAAAACATGTATCTATATCAATCCCCCCCCCCCCCCATCTTCTCTTTACCTATATTTACATTGTGGGAGTACTGAGTGGCTAAATCAGTTCCTAGCCATTCTTGTAAGGAGTCTAGATGAATAGAAAAGTAAAAATTGGCTGAAAGTTAATAAAGTTTCTTCCTTCAATGAATTATAAGTGCATAAAAGTAATTCCAACAAGCTAGTTCTAAGAAAGTTTCAAAGAATGGACTTCTTGAAATTGCTTGAAATTGCTTCAAATCAGGCTAGGGACTGATTTTCATCCTCCTCCTCCCATTCTATAAGCAATGCCTACAAGTAAAGCATACACTAATTTGGAAGAAACTCCTGAAGATAACTGTATTTGATTTGAGTTATTAAAGAAATTGGTACTTGGTATTGGGCTATAAATTACTATAAATTGGTAGTGAGCTATAAATGTTTAAAATGAAAGGCAGGCAAAACTTCTCTACACACATGAATGAAGGAAATATTTCAGGAATACAGAATGCATTTTTCATAGGCTTTCTCCCCACTTATTAGTGTTCATAAAGGCATCCATATATTTTCAATCTTGCATCTACTTTTTTTGTCAAGATTTATGTTTGATGGAGGGAAATTACATGCTTGCAGCATACTAGTTGGGCCGGTAGTAGTATGAAGCTAATTGTTTTAATCTCAACTGTAACAAATTAATCTTTTGAAAATTCTGCAGCTTTATTATCCTACCAGCTGTGCTATAAAATCTGCCTAGTACTGGCTAATGGAACATGCTGTAAGGACATGATCCTGGGTGAAAAGATGTGGGGAAACATTGTTTGTCTGTTTGACTTCAGACAGCTTCAGTGCCATCAAAGAAAATTGCTGATGTTCTCCAGGAAAGAAAGGAGACAAAGGCCACGCATGAGAAATGGATAGTCTAAAAGAAGATGGATATGCACGAACGTCAGTGTGTCTCATCATAATCACAGCAATATGCATTACAGCTTTAGTGTATTAGTTTGGATTACATCTCATGCTACTTCCCATTCTTTATTCAGCTTATTGTGGGAAAGAGACAATCTCATATCCAATTCATCAGCCCAAATACTCCCAAACTTGGGCTACGTCTCCATTACCTAGTGATCCAGTGCAGTTCACCGGATCCCTGTATTGAATCTGTCAGTGCTGAGGCCCACCTCTTACATCTGCTTCATACGTGATTTGGGGGTTGTGCTCTAGCCTAGGTTTAGATTAGTCTCACGACCTGAACATCCCCACTGCATGTATGTAATATTTTTTGTCATCTTGTGTTGCGGTTTAACCTCGGCAGGCAGCTGAGCCCCAGCTGCTTGCTCACCCTCCTCCGGTGGGATGGGGGAGAGAATCAGAAGGGTAAAAGTAAGAAAGCTCGTGGGCTGAGATAAAGGCAGTTTAATAGGGAAAGCAAAAGCCACACACGCAAGCAAAGCAAAAGAAGGAATCCGTTCCCCACTCCCCCTGGGCAGGCAGGAGTTCAGCCATCCCCAGGACAGCAGGGCTCCAGCACGCCCAACGGGGACTGGGGAAGACAAACGCCATCGCTCCCAACGTCCCCCCTTCCTTCTCCTTCCCCCAGCTCTATATGGGGAGCACGACGTCCTACGGGCTGGGATCTCCCTTGGGTCAGTCGGGGTCCCCCCCAACCCCTTGTGCCCCCCCAGCCTCCTCGCTGGTGGGGTGGGGGGAGAAGCAGAAAAGCCCTTGGCTCTGGGTGAGCACTGCTCAGCGGTGACAGAAACATCCCGGGGTTATCGACACGGTTTCCAGCACAAATCCAAAACACAGCCCCATACCAGCTGCTATGAAGAAAATTAACTCCATACCAGCCAAAACCAGCACACTTTGCCTCTCAGTCAAAGCTGAAGGCAATCGTTTGTTATTTTGGATATTTATGTTTCCACATTGGGAGTTAGGAAGTATTTAATGTATTTCGGGAGCAGAGCTTCCAGTTTAGTATCCAATGAAAAGGGATCTAGTCTGTGCACTTCAGAACTGCCCTTCAAAATGGATCAACTCACAGTCAGTGAATGCAGAGTTTATTCACAAGAAACAGCAGTGCTCCAGGACAGTGATGAAGACTCAGGCTTTATTAACTCCTGTTGCATTAAAAATACACCGTAGAAATTGGTGGCCATTGAAGAAAATATGAACTGTGCTTTCTTTTCCTGTAAACTGACATATAAGTAGCAAACAGCAAACAACATACATGATGTTGGGTGCAGAACCTGTAACAAACTGGCTTTAGGACTGAGTATAAATGACATTATTTTAATTCTATGGAAATTACTCCTAAAAATATATGTTAATGTAAAAATTATGTCCAATTCCTCATCTAGTTATCTAAATTTATTAAGGAACTATCAGGTTTTCCAAAATTACTGAGTGCCTATTATTTTCCATTGTTTCAGTGAGTATACAGTAATGTAAAACCTATAAAGGGAAAAAAGAGTCCAACTGTATATTTAAAATAAAGACTAAAATCATACAATACCAATTTATAGCAACACATGGAAATCTCAAATTTTTTACAAAGCCATCAACTTGTGCTTACTTAATCTTCTTTCTTTAACATGTTAGCTTAAGTGTTAGAGATATTTGACTTGTTCAGAGAATCCAGATTTCTCATTTAAAATATACTACCTATCTTTTAAAGAACAGTGAATGTTTTCCCTTATATTAGCTACACTTGTCTGTCTCTGATATATCTTCCTTGCAGTTTCTTTCTTCAGAATCATTTTCATCAGCATCAAAGGACTTTTCAATTTTCATATAAATTTACACCCTTCTTACTGCTATCTCAAACTGCAGAGAAGTGTCTTCTTAGTGGTAAAAGTTCATATACAGACTCTTGACACCTCATAGCTTCTACATAGATCTACTAAAAGAGGGGCTGGAAAGCCTGCATTTTTTTAATCTGGTATGAATTTATGTACTGTCTATGTGACCACAGTATATTTTGTAATTATCATTGGTAATTACCATTGGTTAGCATGGGTCTTTTTTCCTTTATTCCAGCCCCCCCCCCCCCTTTTTTTTTCCAGGGAAAGGCTGTTTTATTAAAATTTCATTTGCTTTTTTATTTTTTTTCCTCAAATTGCCTTGTTCTCATTTTGATCTGATGTGAAGAAGGAAACCTTATCACGGGAAGAAAAATACAGTTTTGGATAATGGGTTAATTTTGGAAATGTTCAACAGTTTTTGAATTGGTCCCCAAGGAAAAGTCTGTCTTCTACTGTGGCAAATCTTCTCTGAGTTAAATTTTTGTATTGTGACAAAACACAGGAGTCATCAATAGCATTCCTGGAAGAGGTTTAGGAAGTAGTTTTTGCTCCAGGGAACTTGATCCGGGCAAGTCAGTAGAAGACAGATTATATATTCCATAGGAAGCTGCTGTCAAGAGAAGCCAAACCACTGCTTTAGGTGTTTGAAAAGCAGAAAGAAAAGGCAGCTGAGAATATTGCAGTAGTTTATATGAAAGAATACTGGGATATGAATGAGAGTGTCATGCATGCTGTAGAAAGAAAATAAAAAAGTAGGAAGGAAGTGCCAGATTCACAGAGCAGGTTTGACAGAAGAGTTGCATGATGCAAGCTATAATCTTGGGGTAAATGGCCAAGATTTGGGGGGGCGGTGTTGAGTATGACTGACTTCTTGACTTTCATTTAAAATAAGTTTTATTCTCATAGTTGCAAAAGATTTAAATAACTTCCACCTGAGCCTAAAATGAAATGAGGCATCCTCCTGGATATGCCACTCATCTTTGCCAACGGGATAAGTAGCAGGTTCCAGAGCCTAGGCTGTAGCTCTGGGGTTAGGTACTTGCCACTGGCTGGGTAGGGAAAGTTACCTGCTTTACATCTACATGTCAGGGAACACTGTTTCATCTCTAAGTTTAATAAAACCCACATGACTTCCCTCTCCGAACTGAGCTGACTGTATATTGCTACTTGTTGTTTAAAAGCTCTTTGAGGTCGGCTTATGCCGAAGTTGGAAACTGGACTGGAACATGCAGAGGCCTGATTGCAGTCTGTAAATAAGAATACACTAACTTGATTAACTTTGGAAGTTGTTTTCCTTTTTTTCTTGTTGTTATTCTCATCTAATTAAGGTAATTGTAGTTAATTGAAAAGGCATGATTGGTTTAATTTGATCTGAAGATGCAACAAGAAAATCACTAACGATGAAGGTGGAATTGATTTGATGGCAACTACTCCAAACAAAAGTGCAGTCTGAGCATTATGGATCTCTTTAGAGAAAAGCATTCAAGAAAACATAGTCATTTTTTCATCGCACAAGAAATGAACAGATGCAGGACTGTTGTACTGAAACTAAGTAGAAATAGTGTCAATTTGATAAATTTGTCCAGACTTATTATCTTATATAACGGGCTTCATCTTTCTAATTGTATTGCAAGCTGCTTTAGTTTGCAAGAGGTGGTGGGGATGTAAAGTTTATATTGTTTAGTGAAGTAGGCTGCACCCATCATTGAGCTCTAGGAGGATCAGGGCATATTGGGGGAAAGCTCAGACCACATTAAACTTCACTGGATTTTTAGATAAGTGTGGTGTCCCTTGATTTGTTCAGTTCCCTTTGTAATAAATTATCTAAAGAGCTGAGAAATTAAAATGTTCTGGTTCTTATCCACAAGGAATTAGGCAACAGGGCCTTGTTCTTTGGTACCCACCAGAAAAAGGTCCAGACTGCCCCTCATGGCAGGAGGCTCTGAAGCCTTGTGGAGGAGGAACAGCAATGTACTTAGCAAAATTTTTACTCAGATGAGTTGGACAGAAGTCATATTGTCCAATAAAAGAGGTTAGCGTCTTGACTTTGAAAGTGCATGGCTTTTCTGAAGAGTCAGTTTTATGATTAATGATCTACAATTGGTTTCTGAGGGATTAAAGATATTTCTCAGTGGAAATGAGGTAAAAATGCAGATGTTAGCCACTGTTGACTCCAAATAATGTTACTAACTATACAGGGTCTGGTTTGTACAAACTCTTGCAGGACACAACAAAAAATGAAAATAATTCCCACAACTTCATTTTTATTAAATAATTCAACACAAGAGATGCCAACAAAAATATTTTGTCATTGGCTGGAAACTATGTTTGCTGTCTCTAGATCAGACTGAACCAAAAAGTTATAAAAACCATCACAGTATAAAAATCATAAATATAACTTTAAGAACTATTATGATCAGACTGAAAGGCATAGGTTAAAAATAAAAAGAGGAATACAGCCAAGTTGTAGTTAAAAGAAAGGCTTCAGGACTGGTGGAATTTACAGTTTGAACTATGTGGAGAAATAATGACGACACATTGATTAGTTGCAATTAGAAGCATGCAAATAAAGAAGAAATGAAATGGAGAGAAGTGGCTGACCATAGCAGGTAGGCCATTACTGTTATAAACTGATGCAGTTTCTTTGAATCACTGAAGTAATACCATTTACATCAGCCAAGCAATAATTCCTCGGGAAGGAATGTTTTCTCTTCTTGCCAACTTGGAAATTACATCAGTAATAACATTACTGTAAAATGGAATTTCAAAAGTAAAAATATTACTCCAAAAATGAATTTGAACACACATGGTTATTGGAAGGATTGAGAAAGATCTGTTCTTCTTGAGAAGGCCCTTCAGTGAATGAGGAAAACACTGTTCTGTGGAGACCTTATTAGCTGTAGCATACCTGATGTAGCTGCACTACCGTGAGCCTGAGCCGGCTCATGTCGAGCAAACGTGGACCTTTCCATGCAGCAGTTTCATGGACAGTTTACTGCGTTATCTTGAATCAGGCTGCAGCCCTCCGTACAAATAGGTCCACAGTGCAGTCCTAAATGGAGGTGAAAAAACTTGGGCTACTATTTTGTTTGGAAATGTTCCATATTTTTGTTTGCTTGAACTGGGGGATCAAGCAGCCTGGAACACAATCTTGTCAAAATTTCTTTGGTCTCTCTCCAGTGTTCCTTGGAAAGGCTGTGGTGCAAAGGATTCTTGGTTGATTTGTTCCCCAGACTTGTATTAGTTTTGTTTTACAGTAACAGGGAAGTGAGGGATGATGGAAGGATGTGATTCAAAGTGGGCATCTTCTTTAGAAGAAAAGCTATTTAGAGAAACATGGGGATTTTGAATCAACACATTTCTTTACTGAAAAATAAATATCACAGCTAATAGAAAATAGCAAGAAGCATGAAATGTTAGTTTTATGTTAGGTTCCTACATTCATATCTACAATGTTTAGTATCTACCTTTGTAAAAATGTGCAAACCTTAATGTCCCAACTTTCAAATATATGTATTAAAGATTTGGCAGAAGATGACTCAAATTCAATTATTTGCACAGGAAGCCTGCAAAAAAGTCAGAAGTGTAACCCATAAAAGTTGAATTTCCATATTTAGGAACCTCACCAAAGTGCAAGTGTATAATAAAAAATAAAAGTTGGTTTTAGGTCAGCGAATTATAGAACCAGCTTTTTGTCTCACAGCTTCATCTTTGCCACTCCCCCCCACTCCCTCCCCTCCACCCCAGTAAAGTTCCTACATCAAAATTTGAAATATTCATTGAGGGAGGGAGAAATTTGAGAAGGGGAAAAGGATTAAGTTGAATGAAATGGCTTGAATTTCAGCATGACATTTTATGGTACTGAGTACAATATGTTCTACTTATAGGTCAAATTTGATGTTCTAGATCCCCAAGATTCCCAGCTGGTGCTACTATTGCTAAATACCCTGAATGATATGGTATTTCCTGTCCTATATAGCTAAATCTGGGGCCAGTGTCCAACATGAGAAATACACAAAGAAGGGTGTATTAGGTTTGCATGGCAAGGTTTTGGTAGTGGGGGGCTACAGGGGTGGCTTCTGTGAGAAGCTGCTAGAAGCCTCCCCAGCTCCAAGTCAGACCCACCTCTGGCCAAGGCTGAGTCCATCAGTAACAGTGGTAACACCTGGGGGAGAACAGATTTAAGAAGGAAAAAAAGCTGGAGAGAGGAGTGGGAAGATGTGAGAGCAACAGCCCTGCAGACCCCAGGTCAGTGCAGAAGGAGGGGAGGAGGTGCTCCAGGCGCCGGAGCAGAGATTCCCCTGCAGCCCGTGGGGAAGACCCTGGTGAGGCAGGCTGTCCCCCTGCAGCCCAGGGAGGTCCACGGGGGAGCAGATCTCCACCTGCAGCCTGGGGAGAGAGGACCCCACGCCAGAGCAGGGGGATGCCCAAAGGAGGCTGGGACCCCGTGGGAAGCCCATGCCGGAGCAGGCTCCTGGCAGGACCTGTGGCCCCGTGGAGAGAGGAGCCCAGGCTGGAGCAGGTTTTCTGGCAGAACTTGTGATCCCACGGGGGACCTACGCTGGAGCAGTCTGTGCCTGAAGGACTGCAGCCCAGGGAAGGGACCCACGCTGGAGCAGTTTGTGAAGAACTGCAGCCCGTGGGAAGGACTCACACCGGAGAAGTTCGTGGAGGACTGTCTCCTGTGGGAAGGACCCCACACTGGAGCAGGGGAGGAGTGAGGAGTCCTCCCTGTGAGGAGGAAGGAGCGGCAGAGACAACAGGTGAGGAACTGACCCCAACCCCCATTCCCTGTCTCCCTGCGCTGCTGGGGGGAGGAGGTGGAGAAAATCGGGAGCTGAGTTGAGCTGGGAAGGAGGGAGGGGTGGAGGGAAGGTGTTTTAAGCTTTAGTTTTTATCACTCATTATCCTATTCTGATTTAATTGGCAATAAATTAATTTTTTTTCCAAGTCAAGTCTGTTTTGCCCATGATGGTAATTGCTGTGTGATCTCCTTGTCCTTACCTTGACCCATGAGCTTTTTGTTATATTTTCTCTCCTCTGCCCAGCTGAGGAAGGGGAGTTATAGAGTGGTTTTGGTGGGCAGCTGGCATCCAGCCAGAGTCAACGCAGCACAAAGGGTTACTGCCCACACACAGATGAATCATATACGTGCTGTCAATCTGTGCATGCAGAAATAAATTTGACATTTTATACACAGCTGCTTTGACTGGAGTTACTGAAAACTCTGAGTAGCATCCCTGTGTAATACAGTGTTTTGGGCAAACACAGACCTCAAGGTGAAGTCCAGATATCTCTAAAACCTTGATTAATTATTATGTCCATGAATGTATGAAGAACACAGTACTGTAATGCAAAATTTTACCTGCACTATTTTGATAACATCTGAAGATTTTTTTTGTTTGAGTTACAATGACAAAATTGTAGGCTTTGGCCTTTTCTCAAAAAATAAAAAAAGTGTAAAATAGGTGAAAAGCAGTTTTAAGTCAAATGTAAAGCCATTCTATTACAGAGCTTGATTTAAAAATGGCAGCTTTTACGTGAAAAATGATCACGAGGAAAGAGTAAGTGAAGGAAAACAGTGTTCTATTTCTACAGAGAAAAAATATATTCATTTGTTTCATGTTTAACTATTGATGATAAAATATAACTATAATTTTTGAAAGTCATTTTTATACTGAATGGTACTGTATAATAGATACAGTATTTTTTTCCTTAAAATCCTACTATAAAAATGTATAGTAGCACACCATTTCTAGAAGAAGTAATTACTTTTTTATTATGATCATATAGCACCTTGCCTGGCTGTGAAGTTCATGGACTGTGCACTCATTTTTGAGTTACAAAGTCATACTGATGTTAGTTTCTTGTAATACCAATATATTTTGTATGACTACACCTGAACATGTCTCCAAACTGACATCTCCAGTTCATCTGGATAGCTGAATCCTAATAATCTGATGTTGAACAATGCAAGGTCATCACTTCTTCTGAGGTACAGAAGATTGCTACTGAACTACTACTTCAGCTTGGAAGTTGGTGGCAACAATGTACTTCAGAAATGAAAACAGTGTGACATGATACACTGACTGTTTTTTTTCTACAAAATAAAATTACTTTTTCACAGATGGCAATTAATACCTGATAACTATATGCAAGCCATTGAAATGCCACAACACTATATATTAACACCACAATGAAAAGTCAGTTATGTTTTTGTCACATAGCAACAAGAAATTTAATTAATATCACACCTTTTGCCTTTATTGAGAGTGTAAACATTTCTTAAAAGGTTTTAAAATTGCAAGACTGTGTGTGCACCCACCCAAATGTAATTATGTATTTCAAAACAAAGAGAAAGAAAATAAAGCTGGTGTGATAAACATTTTACTAGCATTCATTCACAGCCAGGTTATTCACAGTGGCAACATTTCCTCTGCTTTCTATGGAAAACACAGGTCACTAGCTGCTAGACCAGGAAGACCCTCAAACATAAGGGCCAACTGTACCAAGCTCTTTGGTCGTTATTGGTGATGTTTTAACTGTGCTATCTATGACATTTCTCTTCCATGGCAAACCGCCCAGGAAAATTTCACTGACATTTTCACAAATGCTAAAACACACAAAAAATTTAGAAGTTTGCAAATTTCTGGACCATGAAACTAAAAGCATGTTGATTTGCTTTAACAGTTGTATTGCTGCTTCCTGGGACTATTTTGCATAACAGCTAATAATAGGTACAGAAGGATTATTGCCAGTGATCCATCCTAATACCTGACATTTTACTCTGTGAAGGAAGCAGAGACAACATAATCTCTGCATTTGTCTTAGTACCATGAATATAGAATCAAACAAAGCCTGATCTTCATAAATGAATGAAAGCATCATCTTTATAGAAGTGGCTGTATTTTAGCCACTGCTTGTCTTAGTAAGGATCAAACACAAGCTACTTATTAAAGAAGTACCTATGACAAAGTAAAATAAACAAACAAATGAAAAGCAACCCAAATTTCTGTATACAGTGGCCCAAACCATCAGTTCGTCTTCTTCCCAAATTCCCTGGAAAAATAAATGTCTTCCCTTAAAATAACCAAGAACTGATAGACTAAGGCATTCTTCAGCGAGCAGGTTCCCTAGTAGTGTCCCTTGAACGGTCCTTAGAGGGAAGCCTAATTGAATTTCTCCCCTGGCTAGAGCGGTGGCAGTATCATCTAGATATGAAAGTAGATGTATAGATATATACCTACATATATACATTTATGCTTGGTAAGGAAAAACTCTTCTATGTATGTTTCAAACTTTCAAAACAAAGTCAGTTTTTTAGAGCCAATATTTAGTACTGTTCTGTATGTAAAGCAGAAATTTAGCACATCCTAGTGCACAGGACTCAAAGACAGCTGTTAGAAATCTCTGAAATATAGAGCTATAACCCTTGGATGGCCCAGTGGAAGTCACAGATAAATCTAACAGCAAGGGCTAACCCTTAAAATCAGTAACAGTATGTGCATATACCACTAACTTGTTTCTAATAGGAAACACTGAACACTGTATAAGTAGCATGTCAGGAACTTATTTAATCAAATGGTGAATAAAATCACAACATTTCTTTAAGGAATTTCGTGCTTCTGGTTTTGACCTTAACTGAAACAAGGAAGCAAAGAATAAAACATTTAAATTAACTGATCTTTTTAATGCTTTTTAAATGACCCATTTATTTTGAATTGTAATCAAAGGCTTGAGAGAGCTCTTCATAATCCAACCTGATTTATGAAAGGCTTTGTGGTTAAGGCGCTGGGCTGAGACCTAAGAGTCTTTACAGAGAAGTAGCAAAAGGTTTGTTGATTAATGTTTGAGAAATGCTCTGATAGACCAGAGACGCAGCTATATAAATAAGTGTAAATGTGGCTTACAGCACTGAAGTTAGTTGGAACAAATTCCTGCAATGCTCTGCCTAAATCAAGACCTCATTAGAGGGTTTACAACTTATTCATGGAGGGATTCTGTATTTGCATATGTAAGCAACTCTTAAATATGTATGTAATGACAACCTGAACAAGTGGTAAACAAGAGATCACTGATAGTCGTAAATAGACGTACTCCATATCATTTTGCTGCTTATGACAATTTGAATTTTATGTGAAAGAACCACATTCTGTGTGAGATCCTCAAATTGCTTCCAATTTCAGTTCTCTAGGTGTTTTCTTAGACATGTCCTCTGTAGCTACACAGAATTTCCCTTTCCACTCTTGTTTCATTTCTTTATTTCTTACATGTGACAAAGTCATTGAGAACGCGATGTATGGACATGGAACTGTGGTGAATTTTGTACCCTCCTTTGTTCTCTGTGTCCAGTCTCTTCCTGTGTTGGTTGTGTTTTGTAAGGATAGGGTGGCTGTAGTTCACGGCTTGCAGAGACTGTTAGGTTTCCCATGCTGTGAGTAGCACAGAAGCAGTTAAGCATGTGAGGGAGTGCGGGAAGCAGTTAATTGCTACCCTCGAATGAGGCAGCAGAGCTGATTTAGGTAACAAGCTTAAAATCTGAGAAACCAACAGTGGAAAGGAACAGTGTGAAAATCTAATAGAAGTTTTACTGTGATAAAGCTATGACTGCTAAAAGCACTTACAATGAGATTTGGATTTGAGTGCAAATCAAATGAAAGACTTAGAGGAACATGCTGGTAACTAAGATTCAATATTAAACCGAGATGATGAGATACACTGAGGGAAACTGGTTATTGAAGCGAACTGGATTAGCGATGTGAGAACCTGTTTCTTTAAGGAAGAGGAGCAACAACTTCCTAAAGAAGGGACGCAGACCCAATGGAGGAAATAAACATTTCCTTAAGAAAGAAGAGAGGAAATAGAGAGTCCTGCAATGGAAAGGAAGGATTCACAGTGAAAGCAATGCTTAGACTCTAGCAAACAATGAAATCTCAACACTAAAAAGTCAGGAAAACCAGATCAGTATGGTATTGTGCAAAGAGAATTTGCATATGATGATTCTTCAATTTAGTTCTGAGTTCCTACTGCCCTTTGATGATGACGCTTTTGGATGAGGTAGCAGAATCATCCATGTTCTTGCAGTTGTGTGCAGTATGTAGAGGAAGAAGTCAGCCAGATCTTAGGGCTTTATTGCTGTGGGCTGATTTTGTCCACCTGCTGAAGCAGCCCAATGTGTGGAGTAACAAGAAGAATTTCTGCTAGGAGATATACTTCCTCTGGGAAATGACTGGTTGTACTAGTTAGTGACAGGATTACAGAATGGCTATCTCCTATCACAGAGAAATGACCATGAAAATCCAGTGGTGGTTCTATAGTGTATCTGGAGATGTGCTCCTGGGAGCTGAACTGACAGGGTGAAACCTCTCTGTCATTTTAAAGGCCCTGGTGAGATCTCAACTCTAATATCATGTTCCATTTTTGTCAACATATTAAGGAAAGATGAACTGAAATCACAACAGCTGCAGAAAAGGGATGTAGGGTTTTTCCGGAGAACCAAGAGCATATCTCTCAGGAAAAGAGATTAATCCAGCAAAATGAAACATGAGGGAAGATATTGTTACTGTATATGAGTATGTCATGGGGGCAAGCATGTGAGAGAGAACTATATTTTAAGATAAAAGATCAGGCTGGCATGGGAACAGGTGGCTATCAACTGGCTATGAGTAAGCTGAAGCTGGAATGAGGAGACAGGTTCTAACTCCCAGAGCACAGTTCTGGGTCAGTCTTCCAGGCACAAGTACTGAGGGCAATTCACCCCCAAATGCTTTAAAGACAGAACTTGGAGAGTTTATGAAAGTGATTTCATGTTTGATTTGTCTGCAGGGAGCTGACCTAAAAGGTCTCTGGCAGCCCTGTGAAAAGACCATATACCTTTATCTCCTCCTTCAAATCCTTTTGGAGAACTCGTTTTTCTAGGCAATCTTCCTATTTTACTCCTCACTATTCTCTCTCTACAGTTCCCCATGCATCCCATGCTTTGTCTTTGTTTCTTTTGTATGGCTTGTTATTATGATCTCCAGAGCACAGAGAATTTATCTTTCATACAATGGCACTTATGTTCATAGTACTATATAGATGATTAATAATAACTAATAGCACCATCTGGACTATCAAGCAGTAACAATTATATAATCATCAGCCTTTTCATCTGAGTCTCCCAGATAGCTATTTCATTAACTCTAAGTTTTCAAAATGTAATTAAATGTAACAATTTTCTCAAAGAAAATATATATACTAAATAGAAGAAAAATCTTAAACTATTGCTTTGGTTGCAGCTTGAATTCACCTAGTATATATATATATTGTATAAGGATTCACATATGCATAATACAAGTGGCTATATATAATGCATAATAAGTTGATATATAAAATAAATATTCAGTGAAAAAAACACAAAATAATATGAAATCATGTAACATGATGAATCTAACATACTGTGTTACTCCATATCATTCAAGAAACAAAACTTGATGAAAATTTGGTTTAGAATGGAAATGGTCATCATTAATTTAATGGGCAGCTGTTATGATTATGCCAAACCTAATGACCTTTAGAGGAAATCAAGCATGTTATAACCTGGAAGTGGTCACTTAACTAATTCCTGCAGTACTGGCAAAAAAGGCCACCAATTTATTTTACTGTTTGTAGTCCCAAGTGGGATTAATCTGATTTTTCATTTTTATTGTCCTCATATTATTTCTCCAGGCTTTTAGGGTAGTCTATAGTCTGAAGAGAGGGCAAAGACAGTTCTAATGTGTCTGCAGACAGGTTTATTGTCTCTTGCATCGAAGGATTTCCCCTGTACTCCTGTTTCAGTTCCTTCCCTGATGTTGAGTAATTTAAGCAGTATTGACAAGGCAGCAGTGCTATAAAGTGTTATTCATGCCCAAGTGCCCAAAAAGCAATTGGCCACAGAACCTTTAAAAAGCAGCAACAGTTGAATGAAAAACCTACAGATCAGAATTCTTGGCACATTAATAGTAGTCATTCATTGAAGCAAATTGAATTACTGCATGCAAATTAGTTTTAAAAGAGGGTAAGGGTGACTAGCTGCTCCCTCTGTTGCCACAGTAATCACACTGATGAGTTACATGTGCTGTTAGCCTGACCTGTCTACAGTTTATGTAATCATAACAATGAGGGAGAAGCTAAATTACAACCTAATTTCCTCAAATATAGTTTATGCAAAAAAATTCAATGAATGTTAATGACAGAAAACCTAAACATCTGTTTTATTCCATTTCTATGATCGTTTGGGACAAAATAAAGACTGACACAGATGCCAAAATTCTTAAAAGGCCCCAAGGTTTTAACTGATTCTAAATCATAAACTAATTAATGTGTATGCTTTTAAATTAAAAAAAATGTAGTAGGGATATGTAGTAGCATATCTGATATGGTTTCTGTCTAACAAAAGGCATATTTTTGCTCTATATAGCAGACATATTAGTTCAACCTGACAGCATTTGGGGTTGAAAAAACTTGTTCCTAGAGCAGTGGTGTGGCAGTGCATCTGGTCTCAGCTGGTGTAGGCATGGTGCCACGCTATCCTAGGTAGACCACTTATTCTCCAGCTTTGAGTGTGTGCAAATGTTAGTTGTGCACACCCACAATGTACATCCTAAACCTATATGCAAAGGCTGGATCTTTGCAAAAGACAGCATTTCCACTTGCAAAGGAAGTTCTCCTGACTGAAAGCTGTTTAAAAGTCATCACTTCAATCACATTGTTAAAGGTTGCCACTAAATAATTTATTGAGTATTTCAGAGTAATTTTGTCTGCAACATGTTATAACAGAGACAATTTATTCAGAAGCTTACTTCTAGGAATCATTATTAATGCAATGCTTATAAATGTTATCTTAGTTTAAGGAATCATAATGAAAAAGGTACTTTAAAAATTGCTATTGAGCAGTACCCTCTCCATTTATTGATGAAGTAGTGTTGATTCATAGAAAAATTTTCTAAAGTTCTTGATAAGTTTTCCTGTCAAAGACATTGAGATAAGAGTCAGCTCCATTGCCAGTTTCATGTGGCTTGTTTTTGTACCACTTAGGTTACATTCTTCTGAAGAAACAGAAACTCGTCAGGTAGCTGTGCTGATGATAAAACTGGAGAAGCGAGGAGGAAAGCCTGTGTATATTCCATAATAACTGGAGAGAATATTTCTTTATGCTTTGCATAACACTTGATTAAATGATTTATTTTTTCTTCCCAGATGCTCTTATTTCTGACATTTACTACAATCTCTTAGGTTGTGGTATAGTTGAATATATGCTCTTCAGCCTTTGTTATAGAATTCCTGGGGCTGACACAATGACTAGAAACGCAGGGTGAGGTTTATCACTGTCCTTCAGCAGTACAAAAGCAGCTGCAGGCATGCCATGACTTGCCTCTTAAACTAAGTTTATGGCTGTTTGTCAACGCAGATGGTTTCAAAGTTGCTTCGTGTCCCTGCAGAAGCATGAAAGAACTAAAGCATATCAGTGAATTTATCTTCTAATCACAAATTAAATTCACGAAAAAAAAAAAAATAGTGGAGAAGGCCTTCAACCTTCACCCCTATAGGCCATGCACCAAAGCCTGAGCTTTTTCCATTGATTTTAATCTCCGAGAGACGGCTGATGACAGGCTGTTTCTAAAGTGAGCAGAAGTTTCAGAGCTAATAGAATTCCATTCTATTAAATATTATCCCCATGGACCAAGATTTTGGAAATGAGCCTTTTATTCTCTAAAAATGGCTATATGAATTGTATTTCATTCAAACCAAGTCAAGCCATGTGTTCAACTTGTTTCCCAAGATCTCATTTTCTTATGATATTAGGGACCTCACCTCCCACTGGAACAAGAAACTCAGAATATGTTAAAATCGAAATAATGTTTGGGTCAGAGCACACCTTTTTGAACTTCCCTCTTCTGCAGCTCTGAACTTGGTGAAAGTCGACATTTTACTTTATCACTTGGTGTTACAATGTTAGATCCTGAAGTGATTTGCAAGTGTGAATTTACTGCTTACACATCCTTGCAGTAGATATCATTTATGCCTATCTACTGAGTAGCATTCCCTAAAATGTTGTCAATATGATACTGGATTAAATTCAAGCTGATCTTCACCTTCCAGTGCCCCTTCTAAGCAAATCTGAAGAACACCTTTACCCATTTATCTTGCTATTTTTGGAAATACGTTTGTGAAAGAAGGAGTCACGTCCTTTATTCCTTGGCATCATATCTCAAATATAATATAGACATGGAAAGGTCTTTGGTGGTGAAGCTGTGAACTGGAGAATTTTGTGCGACACCATTTTCCAGCAGCGCAGGAAATGGCACCCGTCTATCAATAGTTTCTACAGAAAAAACTCATTCTGATCTTTGTGGCTTTTCTGATCAGCAAACCTGATCTCATGTCTATTAAACACTAGGGGCTTTTATCTTTTGATTTCATTTAGAACTGGGTCTGACCCAGTCTATCCCTTGCACAAAGATCCACAGTAAAATGGAGGGCCCAGCTTGCCTGTCCATATTTAAAATCTGCCCTTAAATATATGGTCTGCCAGGTCCTTTGGATGAATATTATGGATTGCCTGTGTTGTTACTGTTGAACAGCATGCAGCCAATGCACTCATTCTGCCATTTCAAGTATCATAGAAAGATGAAAGCAGCTGAAGTATTTATGACTAGGCAGAGCCCTTGGGATATTTTCCCAGTCAAAAGCAGTATTATTCACTGATATTGCTTTGTAACATTTTTGTTTATTCTTTTCATGAATTTGCTGTTTTCTTTTTTAATATATTATTCTTTATAATAAGTTTATATTTACATATATTAACATTGGCCCTCTAAAATTCTTCCATTTGTCAAATCTTTGTTCTTTGGGGGAAAATTTTGAGTTTATCTATGATTTACGTTAGGTAAAGAAACTTTAAGGTGATGTTATTTAGTCTGTTCTTGCCAATTCTGGACAAGGAAGAATTTGGTTTTCCTGACATTACCATCTGGATTATTTTTTATTGAGTTTTTTTGTTTGTTTGTTTGTTTGTTTGTTTTAACGTTCTGCGTGAAATCTTCCTTTTAATGCTACTGCATTATTTTCAAGATACATGAAGCTTTTTTTAATAGATCCTTAGATATAAGCAATATATCTTTACAGGTATGAACTTATAGAGAGGCAAAGGGAACTGTCATGCTATACCTGTACTGCCAAGCTGGCAGGTGTTGTACAGCACTTGGTGAGGAAAGAGCTGGTTTTTTTCTCCAGCCACATTGTTTCCACATGAGCGCTTAGGTCTAATGCAGGTAATGGAACTACATTGACATACTAAAGGTCTAGTTTAACACATTCAGTCTACAGTAGAAATTTGCTCCTCATTTTAGAAATGTATTTAAGAATGTATTTAAGAATGTATTAAGAAATGTATTTCTTTTTTATTTAAATACGTCTTTTTATTAATTACCTCCGTGTTCTCCCTACCCCTTATCCCAAAGTTAATACATATAAGAAGTTCTTATTTATGCGTGGGAAGAACAGTATTTAGTTCTGTTCTCCCTATCCTTGCGAACTTACAGCTGCCAACTATTCGCACTATACACCTTTTTGCTTGACTTGCTCTGCTTGCTTTAAAAATCCGCACATTCTTCCATTTATGCTATAGTATCTGCATTTGAAATCCCTGACATCTACCTTTTGACTTTTGCTTAATCTCATTGATTTCTATGCTGCTTTCTGACACTTAGATTTTATGAGTATTAATAAAGATTTTACTCTTTCTATCTCTTCCTGAAATATGTCCTGATTTTTTCATTACACATGTTCTGTACAATAGTTGACTGCAATCATCTTTCTTGAACTCATTACATATTCTCTGCAAATGTGCCTTTTAAATTTTAATATCTTCAGCTCCTGTCTTTCCCAGATGATGGACTATGCAACTGTATGAGTGCTACATAGGATAATTCAGAATATATTTTCAAGACTGCTTCCTCATGTGGATCACACAGCATTCTCTTTTCATTAGAACATCAATGTATTTGTTTTTCTCCAATGAATTTTATTGCTGCGTGGCATGAGAAGGAGGGACTATTTTCCCAAACAGTCCTTCAGACACATTCAGCAACGCAAAGAACTTGAAAAACACTTACTCTTTTCAAATGTTAAGACATTATTTGGTAACAATATAATATATTACACATAAACACCCTACAAATTATACAGAAGCATGTACTGCATGTATTGTTTTGGGGGAAAGTGTATTATAGAGACAAAAAAGCACACAATTTGTCTTTAATCTCAGACCCTCTGGGAAGAATAGTCTAAATGAAGAAACAAATTTCTTCATTAGATTTGCTACTTTCTAACATAACTTTGATAGTAAAAGAAGTGCTTATATCGTAATCAAAGGTCTGGGTTCAAAGAAGTCTTTGACACAGTTGAATATCTCAGCGTATACTTTGAATGACCTTGAGTAGAAGTTAAGTAACGTTCCTTTAATATTTTTTCTGCATACTTACTACATTCTGCAGATGCATTTTTAGTCTCCGTCTCAGGAGCACCACAAAATTCACACAAATGTCCCTGCTAGTTCGTTGTATCAGTAGTGTATTCAAAATGATACTTTTCTTTTTGTCCATCAATTTATGTTTATATTGCATTGCCAAATGTGACTGCTAGACTTCTAAGTCTCTTCAACAGCCAGCATGAGGGAATTTGTAGTACTTCTAGAAGCACATCCTACACTTAATGATACTACAATTAGTGACTCAATCAATCCCATAGATGATAACTTAAGTCCCCGATCAGTGTTCTAACTCTGCTGATGCTCAGTTTCAATGGCATTGCATTTCTTCATGTATCTTCGTACCTTTCCAAAGTGCTATCACTGAATATAAAGCAGACTGAAAAGGATCCGTATGAAAATATGCTTATAAAATTAATCAATATTTTTATGACCTCTTTTTTTTCCCCAAATAACTCTTAGCTTACCTTAAAGCTGTGTTAGTATAATTTCACTTTTCTTTGCAGTGTTATCTTTCATGTGCAAAACTCCAGTGCGTGTATACGTATGACAACTTCAAAGAATTTATCCTTCCTATGTAATACTTACTTTGCCTTCCAGTTTTTCTGACTTTGACCAAGTCTCAGTTGTCTCCTTATACCTTTTTATTGATTATTGTGGTTTATAGCTCTAGATGGCTATGCGAGGATGACTTCTAAACTAAACATAGAGGGAGATAAAGAAACAAGGGGTCTACATACAAGGGGGAGACAAAATTAATTTGGCTAAGCAGAGATATTTTTGAGATCCCATGTTAACTGAAGGAATTGCATTGGGTTGGCAGATACAATTATGGATTTATGGGTGACACACGGTGCATCTAGAGACACAACCGTAAGCCAGGTAGGATATCCTAGGGAAACTGACTTAGCTGTGTGTTTAGAGAATTGAATCCTACCTCAGCTCTCTCACCTCCAATGTTAGTGAGCAGAGATCTGAAATTGTTGTTGCTCAGGCATGAGAGCTTAGTATTACTTGAGATGCTAGACAATTTAGTTTTTGCATTTTTACTGTCTTTCATGAAAAAACATCAAGTTACTTCATGGAAACTCGTAGCATAAACTGTATGCATTTGGCATTGTTTCCTTAGTGGGGAAGTACAGACCTGTGGCTTGCCCATTATTGCACAGTACTGGGGCCAGTCCTGTTTAATATCTTTATCAGTGATCTGGACGAGGGGATGGAGTGCACCCTCAGTAAGTTTGCAGATGACACTAAGTTGGGCAAGAGTGTTGATCTTCTCGAGGGTAGGAAGGCTCTACAGGGGGACCTGGACAGGCTGGATCGATGGGCTGAGGCCAATTGTATGAGGTTCAACAAGGCCAAGTGCCGGGTCCTGCACTTGGGTCACAACAACCCCATGCAGCACTACAGGCCTGGGGAAGAGTGGCTGGAAAGCTGCCCGGCAGAGAAAGACCTGGGGGTGTTCGTCGACAGCCGGCTGAATATGAGCCAGCAGCGTGGCCAGGTGGCCAAGAAGGCCAATAGCATTCTGGCTTGTATCAGAAATGGTGTGGCCAGCAGGAGCAGGGAAGTGATCGTCCCCCTGAACTTGGCACTGGTGAGGTCGCACCTTGAGTCCTGTGTTCAGTTTTGGGCCCCTCACTACAGGAAAGACATGGAGGTGCTGGAGCATGTCCAGAGAAGGGCAACCGAGCTGGTGAGGGGCCTGGAGCACAAGTCCTGTGAGGAGTGGCTGAGGGAACTGGGGTTGTTTAGTCTGGAGAAGAGGAGGCTGAGGGGAGACCTTATCGCTCTCTACAACTACCTGAAAGGAGGGTGTAGTGAGGTGGGTGTCAGTCTCTTCTCCCAAGTAACAAGATATAGGAAGAGAAGAAATGGCTTCAAGTTGTGCCAGGGGAGGTTTAGACTGGATTTTAGGAAAAATTTCTTCAGTGAAAGGGTTGTCAAGAATTGGAGCAGGCTGCCTAGGGAAGTGGTTGAGTCACCATCCCTGGAGGTATTTAAAAGATGTGTAGATGTAGATGTACATGGTTAGTACATCTTAGGGGCATGGTTTAGTGGTGGACTTGGTAGTGTTAGGTTAACAGTTGGACTTGATGATCTTAAGGGTCTTTTCCAACCTAAATATTCTATGCTTCTATGCCCTACGGTATCCAGGATATCTGGATGGGTTGGCAGAAATGGATTATGGGAAACCTTATGGAGAAATCTTTCAGGTCTATTCTGGGGAATCAGCATGCTTGGGTGCCTCTCTGAAATGTCTCTGCACTGGCCACATCTGGAGTGCTGTGTCCAGTTCTGGGCTCCCCAGTAAAAGAAACATATGGACTTGCTGAAGCAAGTGCAGCACAGGGCCAAGAAGATGATTAAGGGACCTGAGCACCTTTTGTACAAGTTGATGCTGAGAGCTGGGGCTGTTCAGCCTGGGAACAGAAGGCTCAGGGAAGGGGAAGAGATCTTGTCAATGGCTATAAATGTGTGATGGGAGACAATGAAGAAGAGGGTGCTAGACTTGCCTCAGTAGTGCCCACCAACAGGACAAGAGGTAATGGCACAAACTGAAATACATGAAATTATGTCTGAAAAAACCACTTATTTTCCTTTGGGAGTGGTTAAACACTGGAAGAGATTTCCTGAAGAGGTTGTGGAGTCTCCATCTGTGGAGATATTCAAAACCCAGCTGGATGTGGTCCTGGGCAACCTGCTTTAGCTGACCCTGCTTGAACAGGGAGTTGGACTAGATGATCTCAAGAGGTTCCTTCCAGCCTCAGGTGTTCCATGATTCTGTGAAACCTGCTCTGCTATATAGCAGCATCTGTAGATAGCCAGCAGTGACTCAAATGACACTACAGCCTATGTTTAGGCCACTGAACAGAGGCCCTAGAAAATGGATAGATTCTATCAACTGGTGAGATTGGGTTTAACTGACTACATGCAGGTCTCTGGCTTCCTTTGTAACGGCTCAGGGCACCCTGCCTGCCTGCCAGCTGCTCTGCCAGAAGGCTGTAGGTATCTTGTAGAGCCTTTGCCGTAACTGGCAGAATCATGTGGTTCCCTCAGTTATGTTAAGACACCTCAGACAGCACTACATGCCTTTATTTTTTCATACCTGTAGACACCTTAGCGGGAACCGAATCTACCTATAAGCTCTACTAAATGTATTGACTAGATCATCACTGATTATAATGCTATCTTATACCACTGTTGTCTCTATAAGACATCCAATAGGCATATCTAAATTTAGATCTCCTATTCTGAGTCCACCCTCTTCCTGTTCCCCACAGTGGCAAATCAGATGCCATTAAGCTACCCTATTCCCTAGAAGTCTGTGAAAATCAAGTACAGTTAAAGCCACAGTATATGGAAATCTGCTGCTGGAAAGAGAGAAGAAACTGGAGAGTCCATCTGGGAAAAGAAGTACATGATAAGCATTTACCAGTAGACTTTTGAATATTTGCTCAGGGAGAATAATTTTTTCCTTATCTAGTCATTTTTTTGTAAGTAGTACAGATGACTCCAAATAGTTGTATTTTGTTGGGAACCATCTGTTACAAACACTTGTTTTGGTGGAAAAGGAAAACTACAATAATAATAATTAAAGAAATATAATTAAGAAAGAACCATTATTGATGTGTATTGACATGTATTTCTGGAAAACACTTCTTTAAGAGGTTTACATGTCTCAGTGTTAGATAGTGTCCTGTCCAAAATTGATTTAAAAATCTCAGTCATTGACATGCAATATTCGTTAATAGCTGTACTTTGTAAGTTGGGGGGTTTTTTGCCTTCTTTAAAAAAAAAAAAAAAAATCCAAATATTTTTCCTGAAATAAAATCACCAGGAAGGAGGAATAAAGGATAAAGTTTATAGTTCCCCATAGCAGATAATCTTGCCACCTGGGAATAAAGTGGAACTGTTTTGGAGCTAAAGTTACAAGTTCTTGGAGCATAACCAGTTAGAAATCTAGGAGGATAATTAACTTGGTATCTCAGAGAGTGCTGTTATCATTCCTTCTGATGCTACAAAATCATATATATTTGATTCCTTTAACTATATGGATACTTTGAAGTCACAGACAATTGGATCTGTGGGATGATGGACAATAAATAGTGGTCAGAATATTCTGTAAACATTTTTAGATTTTTTTCCTTCCAATAAACAAAGAAAGACCAAGGAAGGCTACTCTACTTTTCCAAACTGGATTTCTGATTTGGATGGTGATGTAGTATAAAGTCCTAAAGTTTAACCAGCTTGGGGAATATTTTCATGGAATAAACAAAGGACACAACGTCTCTAATAACAAACTATCTTGTCACCTTCAAGTTGTTGCTTCAAACTGTGTAGAAAATAATGTTTAGAGTAAAAAATACTTTTTCTTTTCAGTATAAAAATGCATATTTTCCCTAGATTCTTTGAAAAGTCCAGTTGCATGACCAAAAGTAAAATAAGCAAAATCCCTAACACTTTGTAGAAATTCAGCTTGAGGGTTAAATTTTGGCTCTGCTAAAAGCTGTACCTTGCTTTCAGATCATATTGCAGAAAGCTGAGCAATTCTGATAATAGGTGGTTTTATTAACTCCACTTATCATTCAATATAATTTTTGTCTGTCTCTCCCTGATTATCTCTCTGCACACACACACACACACGTGTGTGTGTGTGTGTATATATATATATATATATACACTCTATCTGTGAGTGAGTGTGTGTATCTGTGAGTGTCAGAGTGAATGTGCCTATTTTCTCTTTTAAGTATGTATACAAAGTTTGGAAGCAGAAATACTGAGAAAAATATTCTGAAAGAGAAGGAAATTTTTAAAAGAGCTTACAAGTATTGACCTCGTCAACAGTTATTCCACACAAATCTATAGCATTATTTTGAACAAATATGTAAGAACAAAAATTTACTCTGTTTACAAGTTCTCCCTTTTTTGCCCTTGCTCTCCTACCCCTCTGGTGTTCACTGAGTACCACTGCAGAAGTAAAAGGAAACTGCTGTTAATATATTTCAGGCCTTTGTAGTTCAATTCCTTTAGGAAATCTCAAGCTCATAAAGCTCAAGTGTACACAAAAATTCTCAAAATGTGGTTCCATCTTTAGTGTAAATGTGTTTACAAGCACATCTGGTTTCTCAATGAAACATGATGAATTTTAACCACTTCAACCTTTGCCCAGCAAACAATAGCTTTTTCCTGTTCCTTTCAAGCAATCTGAACAGCTAAATCATGTACATGTATTTATGTATTTATGGCATTAGGAAGCCCTCTCCCTTTTATGAATTCACAGAGCTGGCAGCTGAAATATAATTTCACCTGAAAATATATAACATGGGCTAGAAACACATTTTTAAAGAGCTCTGTGAAGTGCAGCATATTAAATAAGAAGTAGCTCTGAGATGAAAATGAACTTCTAAATCAAAGAACGGATGTCCTGTATATGAAGGTATGGAATTCTATATGTCTGCAAAGGAATATAACTTTCATTCTGTGAAGGAGGGAAAGAACAGTAACAGAAAATTTATTTACTGTGAAAGAAATTCTATAACTCTATAGTAAGTGCACTAAGCATGTGCACACACAGTGAGCTGTTACCAAATTCTAATTTTCAGAAAGTGACAAAATTTTAAATCAAAAAAATATTATAGGTTTTTAGAGAGGTCATATGAAACAGAAATTTTGTACATTGGATGTGATTTTTGAACCAGAAAAACTGGACAAATACCTATGCCAACACAAGTTAATGGAAAATAAAAGCAGTAGTTGTGGAATGTACCTTCGGAGTTTCAAATAACTGATATTTAGATTTTTTAATGTATGTTATATAGAATATATGCAAGGAAAACTGTTACAGTGGCCTGTGACATTACTGAAGTTATCAGTCAACACTGCTGCAGATATTCAAACAAATTATGGCAAATTAACAAAGGTGGCCATTGGCCATTTGTTAAATTTTTCTAACATTTAGAAGTTGACTGGATAACAGAAAAGGTGCTCTTTATTGCAAAGCAAACCAAGCAATTACATATTTAAAGACAAGATAATTATCAAGGATATGTCAGCATCCATCTGTTTCAGTTTGTATCAAAATAGTATCTAGGTATGTGGAAATTTCCACAAGAAATGTTTAGTAGCAAAATGTCCATACAAAACAGTAGTTTTAATAAAGAGATCTATCATTTCATATCTTTCATTGTAAGAGTAGTTACTATTTTTCATTATAACCAAAAGCACCAATATGTCCTCCTTATTCAGATTTTTCTTAATCTTCAACTTTGGCAGCATATTGGTTAAGCTGAACAACATGGCTTATCATTTTTTAGAAAGAGCCTTCTTTATCCTAGCCCAAACAGTTTTTTTCCAGTTACTCTTATCCAGCAAATGGCTTCTGTTTCCACTTGAAACTTAGACCCTTAGGGTTACAGCTGCTTTGAATAATTATCAAAAGCCAGACTTTAAAGATCTATGAATTAAGCTCAGCCATCATTTTTCACTATGTTGGCTGGCTGGTTGGCTATCTTTCCAAGACACACCTACACATTTTTTCTTACACTAGGCAATGCAAATTATAAGACATTGGGCTGTCCAAGATAACACAAAACTTTAGCAAGGTGACTATTTACAAAAACCTTTTTCTTTTAATGGAGATAGAGTGGAAGCTTTTGAATTTTAATCATATTGGGCAAATAATAGTCCAGACTTCCAAAACTAGCCTTATACTATTGATTAAAAACTTAATAAAATGATGAGAAAATGCTATTGCACACACAGAGACAGAAAAACTAAAGGTTTTTTATTCATTAAAATGTGATAACACAATAATGGTTGGTGTGAATGATTTCCAAGACGGTAGCAAGTATTTAACTAAATTTGCTGAATATAGTAATGTCACATCTGTTTCAATACTGCAAGATGTTGAAAGTCATTAATCTTTCTTGGCATATTACTAATCAGTTTTACAGGACTAATTGCATGTTTTATAATTAGTAGAAATAATGGTAATATTTTTCAATTAGTAGGTTTAAATAAATAGTTCACATATTATAATTTACTTACATCTTTTTAATGACATAATTGCCAATATCATAGTAGGAGCCTATGCATAAAAAGGCAGTGAACTAAAACAAAGTGATTGGAAAGTGAAGGAAATCAGTGTTTTTTCATCAAATTTTGCCTATCAGTTTGGAGAACACTGAAAGATGTGTTCGAAGATGTAAGCAGAAGACTTCTTTGTGGATTTGTGGCTTTTCAAGGGGCAGAACAAGCCTGATGCAGTGGACAGCTTTCTGTCATGAGACAGGTGACTTTGTAGACATGGGGAGAGCAGTGGATGCTGTTTACCTTGCTTTTAGCAAGGCATTCAGCATGTTCTCCCATAGTATCTTTAGAGCCATATTGATGAAATATTGACTGGATAACTGGGTGGAAAACTGGTTGGACTTCTGGAATCAAAATATTGGGATAGGGGATCCAAAGTCTGGCTGTTGTCTAGTCATGAGGAGTGGCATCCCTCAGGGACTGATACTGTGTTTGATGACATTTAACATGATTGTTAGTGGCCTGGACAATGGGATGGGATGTTAAGAGGTTTGTAGATGATAACGCTGGAGGGCAGGTTTACTATGTGTTGAGTGAGCTGTATAGGCTGGAGAAATGGGCTGGCAGGTATCTCAGAAAGTTCAACAAAGGCAAATGCCAACTCCTGCACCTGGAGAGCTATAGCCGTGTTAGCAGTTGGGAGTTGATGGGATAGAAAGCAGCTGTGTAGGAGATCGCTGCGGAGTGTTGGCAGACAGCAAACATTAGTCAGCAGTGTGCCCCTGAGGTGAAGGCAGCCAGCTGCATACTGGGCTGTATTAGCAAGAGAGTAGCCAGCAGAGGAAGGGCAGTGATTATTCCTATCACCCTGACACTTGTGCAATTGCATCTAGAGTACTTTGTCCAGCTTGGGGTTTCTCAGTATGAGAAAGACTTTGACATATTGGAATGAGTCCCATGGAGGGCGACAAAGAAGGTTTGAGATTTTGTTCCATTTTAAGAAGAAAAACTTAAGTGGATGATCTAATTGCTGCATTTGACTACACAGTAGGAGATACAGAGAAGACGAGCCAGATGCTTCTCAGAAAGACAAAGTGATAATGAAAAGAGGCAATGGTCAAATGTTGCAGCACAGGAAATTCTGATTAGACATCAGTAAAAAAATATTCATAACGAGGGAAGTCTAGCATTGTTTTGCCAAAGAGATTGTAGGCTTTCCATCCTTAGAGGCAGTCAAAACAGAATTGAACAAGGCCTTGAAGATCCTGCTCTAGCTGGATCTGCTTTGAATAGGAGGTTGGACTGGACAGTCTTCAGAGGTCCTTTCTAACCTGTATGAGGCTATGCTTCTCTGAAAGCCATTTTTATCTTGTATATAATTTTGATTACACAAGTGTGATGAGCACTGGGATTTAAGTTATAAGTATGAAAATCAAGTTTGTTCTTTAGTTGTAATTGTGATATAGCTGGGTATCAAGACTGTGCCTGTACACGCATCCAATGCTTTTAAGTTGTTAATTCCATGAGTGGTTCAGGAACTCCCCAACAAGTCATCCTCATAGACAAGGTAATAGGCTGGCTAGAGACACTGGACCAACTTCTAACTAGGTGATTCTTTGCCTTCATGGTTAAGTATTAAGAATCTGTAGTCCCTCTGTAGTCTCATCGAGGACTGCAAGAACTTTGCTAGGCCATGCAGAGATGCAGTCAGGGAGGTTAAGGCTCAGCTAGAACTGAAAATGCCCAAAGATGTCAAGAACAGTAAGAAAGGGTTCTTGAGATACATGAACAGTAAGCAGAAGCAGAGGAAAAACATAGGCCCATTGCTAAACAGTGCAAGGAAACTAGTTACTGCTAATACTGACAAGGCAGAGGTTCTCAATACCTTTTTTGCCTCTGCCTTTGCTGGCATAGCTGGACCCCAGCTCACATGATCAAGTGGCTACAACAACTCATGTGTCGACCCAGCAGTAGTGGAGGAATAGCTGGTCTGTGCCCTCTTGCAAGGGCTGAACCCACATAAATCTATGGGCCCAGGTGAAATCCACCCCAGGGTATTAAGAGAAGTGGCTGACATTTTTGCAAGGCCACTGTCCACTGTCTTTAATCTTTTAAAAGTTGTGGAGATCAGGGGATATCCTTGATGATGGGAAGAGGGCAAATGTCATATCCACCTACAAGAAGGGCCCAAAAGAGGATGCAGGAAACTACCAGCCCATTGGTCTTACTCTGATCCCTTGGAAAGTAATGGAATGAGTCCTCTTAGAAACTATTAGAAGTGAAATGAAGCAGGTGATTGGGAAAATCCAGCACAGATTTACCAAATGCAAATCATGCCTAACTGACCTGATCACCTTCTACAACAAAATAACGTCTTCTGGCAACATGGGGAGAGCAGTGGATATTGTTTACCTGGACTTCAGCAAAACATTCAACACTGTTTCCCAGCCACACTCAGAGGGTGGTGATCAATGGTTTTTACTCAGGCTGGCAGCCTATCACAGGTGAGGTTCCCCAGGGATCAACACTGGGTCCTACGCTGTTCAACATCCTCATAAATGATCTGCACAATGGGATTAAAAGCACCCTCGTCAAGTTTGTTGATGACACTAAATTGGGTGGTGAGGTGGACGTGTCAGAAGGGACAGCCATCTTACAGAGAGACCTGGGCAGGCTGAAAGAGTGGGCAAGCAAGAACTGTGTGAAGTTCAGCTGTATCAAGGGCAAGGTCTTGCATGTGGGACAAGATAACCAAACAGCCAAGTACAGGCTGGCTTCTGGCTGGGGCTGGGGCGCAGCCTTGCTGAAAGGGACCTGGGGGTCCTGGTGGGCAACAATCTGAACACGAGTCAGCGGTGCGGGGCTGCAGCAACGAAGGCAAATTGGATCCTGGGCTGCATCCACAGGGGCATTACGAGCAGAGAGAGAGATGTGATCATCCCACTCTACTCAGCGCTCGCCAGGTGACACCTGGAGTACTGTGTCCAGTTCTGGTCCCCACAATTCAAGAAAGACATGGGCAGACTGCGGTGTTTAGTCGCCTACTGGAGATAACCCACAACAATTAGTTTTTTAGCTTTTAACAAACTCTTTGCGTGCCTGTGCAACACAATTATTTCCTGTCCTATATGTGAATGCACTGATCAAAAGTGGAAAAACAGTCAAATTACGCACTGTAGTCGGATTCTTCTATCAGTGAATTGTCCCAGAGGATTATAACGTGATGTATCAGATTACATTCCAAATTGTGCAAGTGTTTGCAAATGTTTGTCTGCATTCCTTTGATTCTAAAAGGAAAGGTCTAGAAAGTATATTAGGTGGCATGGGTAAGGTGAACTGACTTTCTAAACTTAAGTAACATCTGTGAGCATTTAGGAATTGTAGTAATTGGAGTATGTTTCAAAATTTTTTCTCACTTTCCCTATTTCCCTTTAGGTTGTGAACTTATTCAAGTGAGTTTACAAGCACTTTATTGTTCTCCAGAGTTCAGATAGTTGCTAAACTGCTTGCTGCAGCTTTACATTTAAAATGCATGTTATAACTCCCTACAGAGTAGTAAAACATTATGCCTTACCCCCATTTGAGCATACAGAAGAATACTTTTAACACCTTTGTTATTGCTGCTACTCGAACTAATACGTTTCACCACGTCAAAACCAATTGCCATCACTTCGTAATTAGAAAAGTGTGGGGAAAAAAACCCTCCATAACAAATGGCTATGATGATTTGCTTGTTTGTGTGGATATGCACAAACAAGGGCAATTCTGCCACAAAGAGCTTACAAATTAACTGAGAAATATTCAAATGATCACATGCTTGTAGCCCAGCAAAAAGCACTAATGCTACCTTACAGCGGTGGAAGAACTTTGGATTCCAATATTACTTCAAAAGTTAGTTTCAAACAAGTCTAGTCAATCGGAAAGCCATTAGCACTTCACACCATCTGATTTCTACAGAAATCTTCTTGTGAGGACAAGCCAGGCACACAGACACAATGTGTGACTGTGGAGATTACAAGGATAAAAATCCACCAGCTGGGGAAATAAACAATGTTAGCTGAAAAACATTGCCACTATTAGTCTGTTGTCACAAATTCTTTTATATATATGAACCTCCACCATATGTTTTTATTTAAGTCCATTAAAACAGTATTATGTTTCACTGCCTTAGGAAACTCTGGAATCAATGTGTCAAGGTCAAATCTTCTTCGTAAATACACTTTGCTTTATATAGTTTAATCTATGTTGATTTACTAGCTGAGAAATTTTCAAACACGTAGTGGTAGGGTATGATAAATAGTTGCATCTGCATATTTGCCATTCCTTCTACCTTCAGACACTAATATTAAAGATAATTTGAAAAAGAAAGACTGATAATCTTGTTAATAAGAATGCCTATTCTGGCTGCAGAAAGTATTCAGATAAAAAGTCCCAGAAACACCTGAGTACTGCAAAGTAAAGATTATTTCTGTCTCTGCACCTAACATATACAATAAAGGTACAAAGAAAATTTTGTAGTGTTTACAGTCTAGCTAGTGGTGCTTACATCAAAAACATAATGACAATTTCACTGTGACTTGAACCAAAGTCAACGTATTTTCTGACTAAAGCAGAATGTCTGAATTTAAGATTCCAACCACAAGAAATCATTTGGAGATATGACTTGCAATAAGAATTACAGGATGTAAATGCATTTTAGAAAAGAGGAAGGAGTGACAAAAGTCAGATCAATTAAAGTGCAAGGTTGGCACTTTCAGTAACTCTTTGGCCAGAGTGGTGATCAATGAAGTTGTCTTTGCATTGCCAGTGATAAGGGATGAAATGAAGAGCAGAAACTGGCCATTCTTGCAAAAAGTGCATTCCACATTACATAAGTTCCAAAGCTCCTGTGTCATAAGAAAGTCCATTGACAAATCTGTCAGATACTATTAAATGTTATACACAGTTGCTTCTTCTGTGTGGCTGTCAAAGTTGGAGGCTTCAAAGCCCTCATAATGTAAGACTCAAATGCACACGTTAGGTGCTTAATTTAATGGGTTGTATTGGCTTTGTGTGGCAAGGTTTTGGTAGCGGGGAGGTTACAGGGGTGGCTTCTGTGAGAAGCTGCTGGAAGCTTCTCCTGTGTCTGACAGAGCCAATGCCAGCTGGCTCTAAGATGGACCCGCCGCCAGCCAAGGCTGAGCCCATCAGCGACAGTGGTAGCGGCTCTGGGAGAACATATTTAAAAAGGAAAAAAGTTGTGGGGCACACAGAAATGGCAGCTGGGAGAGAGGAGTGAGAACATGTGAGAGCAACAGCCCCGCAGACCCCCAGGTCAGTGCAGAAGGAGGGGGAGGAGGTGCTCCAGGCGCTGGAGCAGAGATTCCCCCGCAGCCCGTGGGGAAGACCCTGGTGAGGCAGGCTGTCCCCCTGCAGCCCAGGGAGGTCCACGGGGGAGCAGATCTCCACCTGCAGCCCAGGGAGAGAGGACCCCACTCCAGAGCAGGGGGATGCCTGAAGGAGGTGGTGACCCCGTGGGGACCCCGTGACGGAGCAGGCTCCTGGCAGGACCCCTGAAGAGAGGAGCCCACGCTGGAGCAGGTTTTCTGGCAGGACTTGTGACCCCGCGGGGGACCCAGGCTGGAGCAGTCTGTGCCTGAAGGACTGCAGCCTGGGGAAGGGACCCACGCTGGAGCAGTTCCTGAAGAACTCCAGCCCGTGGGATGAACCCACGCTGGAGAAGTTCATGGAGGACTGTCTCCTGTGGGAGGGACCCACGTTGGTAGAGCAGGGGAAGAGTGTGAGGAGTCCTCCCCCTGAGGAGTATGAAGCGGCAGAGACAAGGGGTGATGAACTGACCCCAACCCCCATTCCCCATCCCCCTGTGCTGCTGGGGGAGTAGGTAGAGAATCTGGGAGTGAAGCTGTGCCTGGGAAGAAGGGAGGGGTGGAGGGGAGGTGTTTTGAGATTTGGTTTTATTTCTCATTACCCTACTCGTTGATTGGCAATAAATTAAGTCTGTTTTCCCCAAGTCAAGTCTGTTTTGCCCATGATGGTAATTGATGACTCATGTCTCCCTGTACTTATCTCTACCCATGAGTCTTTCATTATATTTTCTCTCCTTTGTCCAGCTGAGGAGGGGGAGTGATAGAACGGCTTTGGTGGGCACCTGATGTCCAGCCAGGGTCAACCCACCACAGGGGTCATCTAAGTTTATTCTTCAGGTAGTGAGGGTGACAGAAGGCATTTTTTTCTTTCTTAATTTCTGGGTGCATGATGTTCTGATAACATCAATTAAATGTGGTGGATCTTCTTATAAAAAACTAGTTAGGCAAATAGAATATTTCAGCATTAATATTATGGCTACTTAATGGATAAAATTTAGCATTAGCTTATGATATTAAAAATGTCAAAAATATTTGAGAAAAGTTTATATTAAAAACAACACAGAACCGTAACACACTAAAAAGAAAGAGCGTACCTTTGTGGACATTTAACAGACACCATCTGGCATAGTTGGGAACTTGCACTATCATTCTGAAAAAATTGAGAGGTCCAACTACACTGGATCTGAACCTAGCCCTTTTGAAACCTTCATCCCTCCATGAGTAATAGAGAAGCTCTGGTTGGTTAGGGTTTTTTTTTCTCAGTGATCTCCTCTACATGGCTAAATTTGGATAGAAATAATCTGGTCCACAATCTCCATAATTTAACCTCAGAGTACACCACTGCCTCTGTATAAAAAAGCCAAATAGGGTACTGGCAGGTTTTGAGGCATAATTCTTAAATATTTTCCTATATTACATTTAGCACCTTGACTGGATGGACAGACAAAAACAGTTGGCCAGGTCTGAGCTTTAGTGAGTAGCACCTTACTTGCTAAGTTGTCTCCTTGAAATCAGCATGACTACTACTCAATGAGTAAGGAATGACTACTCAGCATGTGCAGTGAAATGGAATCTGACCCATGATATATCACTTCTGATGAAAAACCAGGATATTAAACAAGGTACATTAAATAACAGTAATACCCAGAATGTCCTTTTAAAATTAGCTTTGTTGATTGACAGATTATTCTCTGTTGCAGACTCTAGGACAAAAAGGTCATTTCAAACATATTATAATTGAAGTCCTGCTTATGTTTCCTGTTAGCTTCAAATTCTCATATTCATCCTGTTATAATCCCCTGCTTTACAATACAGAATCTAAAAAGTAATCTTATTTATTCAAGTTTTCCTGCAAGTTGCTGTTTTATTTTCTTGCTTTTTCTCTCCTCCCTGTTCTTGCATTCCTATCCTCTCCTAGTTACTAGTCTCAATTAAAATATAAAAATGTCACTCACTTCTTTACAACATCAAACCAATTTAATCTACCTCGTTCTCCTACTGGCTGCAGACAAATTCTTTGTCTAAATACCAGCTGTACGGAACATTTAGTATAATTGTGTGTTCCTATCCCCTGTCCAGCTGCAGTCTCCATCTCCTTGTAGCTGTAATGTTAAGAGATTGAGGGAACCTGGGAAGGCAGAGGGGGCAAGGTTCGGGAGATAAGTGACCAAAAACAAAGTGCAAGGATCAAAAGAAAAGGGTAGCTTTGCAGCTGGAAGAATGAGGTTTGCACTGTGTTGGATAAAATGAAGATCTGTGGCTAAACCAGTAGAATCTATTTATACACAATTTCTTCTTTAGAGAGGAGGAGTATGCAATTACATGAGAAGAGTCAGGAAGGTTATTTTATAAATTATTGCTTTGTAATATTCCCCATGTTACAGAATTTTGTTCTGAGGATGCAATGATAAATAGCTTTCTCCCCCGAGAAGCAAAGCAGTGAAAATGTTTTGCCTTAGGCAAGCACTGTTACTTCCCTGCTTGTGACCTGGAAGCAGAGTCGGTGAGCCCATGCTGACAACACGTGCCCACTACAATACACACTGAACACAATCTCTGCACGAAGAGGGTTACTGTTCACCTGCTGGTGGGGAAAAGGGAAGGGCAGCACACCTTTGTAGTAGTGCAACACCAGTAAAACCAAAGCAGACCAGGCATCATGTCGGTGCAAAATGTGTAGAGGGTAAGTAATGTGGTCCCATGACTGGAGTGTAGTCTTTGCAGCTTTTTTTTTTTTTTTTTTTTTTATTTGTAAAATGACCTTAGAAAGAATTAGAGACTCTTGTTATCTTCTCTGTCCCCACTGACCCACTTTCATCTGTTCGCTTCATTTAACTACAATGTCTTTGTGTAACAGTCAATAAAGGCATGCTTCATCTCACCTAAATTCAGATATCTAAAAGCTAGAGGCAGGTAATTTCCTTAGGCTACCAGTATAATTGTTGGAGAGAAATGGATACCACAAAGTGAGATCGAGCTGCCCTTTGTTAGATACCCACCTCAGCCAAGAGAATTACTCTCTGATAATTCCTCTTTCTCTCCTTGACCACATTACTAGCTTGGATCCAGTTGTATCTTTACATATTGACATTAGAGCAATGAAACCTAGCTTATATCTATATTGGTTCTATTTGTTCTATTTTAGCTATTTTGCATAAGAAACAAAAATATCACTTGTATAGTAATTGCACTTTGAATTTTGAGATGAGAGGATGATCAGCTAGTAATAATTTATTTAGATAATTTTGGATTTCCAGAAAATTGTATGAGGCCTTACAGTAAAAATTCATGTAGGTCTGAGAATTACAATGGCTCTGGATGGATTGCATTGTAAAATAACACATGAACATGCTTAAAAATCCTTCTGCTTAGAAGGATGATATGTTGCTTCCTGTGCACCACATCAATCAGTTTTGTATGCCATTATATAACCTTCTTAAAAGTGGAAACTAGGTACTTTTTTCTTCAGTACATCAGTAGTTATAATGCCTCTGTTTATATCTGTCTTGGCTGGCTGCTAAAACGCTTTTAATCTGAGGGGTTGCTTTGTATATTTAATCATTATATTCGTATTTGATTCAGATGCTTAGAAATTCATTAACATTTTTCATTAAAAAAAAAGAGAAAATAACTGCTCTTCTAAGGACTGTTCTACAAAGCTTTAATTTTCACACTTAATCTGGCTGTTTCTCTGCCAATTTGCCGTGCCATTTTACTTCTCCCCATTTACCTGGCAAGAAGCTGCTATACAAATGTTCTTTTTATACTAATTCTAAAATCTCTTTCAGTTTATGCCACTATCTATGGTTAGCAATCAGTGAAAGGATTATTGTTTGAATTAATTTGGTCAAAATAGCATCAAATCGTCATGAATATGTTAAGCTTTTTTTTTCTGTGAGTCAGTAGAGACACAACTATGCAATCTACAGTTCATCTCATCCATCTTTAAATGATTTTTTGGTGTTAAGAGAAGACATATGGCCAGAAGAGAATGCTCTTGCTGCATACTTTAGACAAATTAAAGTGGTCATTTTATCCATCAGCACAGTGTGAGCAGAACTCCGTTCATCTCCCTTGAGTTGGAAGTTCAGTGACTAGACAAAGCCAGTTGAAGACTTCTTCAAGAGAATGAAGCTCTCACTGGAGAGATAGAGACCTCCAAAATGTGATGCATCAGAGATGCATTTTAGGAAAGGTGACTCACCCTTATATACTCATCTCCAAACCATATTATTTTTTTGGTAACTGTGTCATTTTGACTAAAGTAAAAAATTTACAAAGTCTTCTCTGCTGTATAAGACCGAGACATGGTGAAACAAAAATGTTCTTGAGTGTTCAGGCTTGGAGGAAAATTAACCCCTTCCCTAAATTTCCTAAACAACCCTACTGTCTCACCTCAGGATGGCAATAAAATGATGGAGAAATTAGAGGGCTATGTCCTCTCACAGGAAACAGTCCTATGACAACAAGAAACAGAATAACTCACCATACAGAAGCATCTATAGCTTTCTGTAGTGAAAGATTGAACTTCCTAGGCTTTCATAATGAAGGCTGATATTTTTGTGAATTCAGATTTTTGACTGAACATCTTTTGGTGATGCTTTAGAACATGAAAGAGAATGGCATTCTAAGCTTGTTGCTGAGGTGTACTGTGGTTGATCTAACAACTTTGAATGATGCATATGTAGAAACAGTTAGTGAAGTATTTAATTAATCTCTGCTCATTGATCATGATATTTTAGCTTTACTTTTTACTCTCCACTTAGCTTGAAAAGGAGGTCCCTTTAATTTATATTAAGATAGCATTTTAATTCACTTGAAAAGATTTTTGTTTTATTCAGACAAAGTGGTGTATAATATAAAATATTACAGTTCAGCACACAAATGTTCTGGTCACTGAATGTATCTAGTCAGGAACTAGCCTGAAAGATGTGGTCAAAAAGGAAGCTCATTAGATCTCTACTCTGACCAGAATTGTGACTGTTATCTCAAATATTTAAGACTCTGTGAAGCTGCTGAAAACAAAAATAGAGAAAGATGAAATTAATGACATTTAGTCAAAAGTTCATGAGACACTCAAAAATGAAACTAAAATTTCTAACTGGGGTATAATCTACTGCTTATAGCAAACCTGATTCAAAGAATGGAGGGAGAAAAACAGGATTTAAAACTTGAAAAGTGTCTGGAGAATTAATTCAGGATTATAGACCAGATTTCCATATCAGGCAGCTTCTTAAAAACTATAATAAAGAACAGGATGGATAAACACAAGGAAAAATGTTCCACACTGTGGAACAGGTGACCTGGAAGTAAAATACATTACACAGGTGTATCAGAAAGGATCAGTGAGTGTCTGGGCAATTGATGCACGTGAAATACTCAACCTGGGTTTAAACAAACCTCAAAAAGCATAAGAGGGAAGGCAAGCCCTCTTGTAAGGATTAGAAAATGACTGAAGAATAAGAAACATAAGGTGGGGATAGGTGAACAGTTTTCTTAGTGGTACAAACGTTATACCCAAGATTTTGTGCTTAGATCTCTGCTGTTCAGTACCTCGTCTGCTCTAAGTAGATGAAAATGAGCACGCGCTTTAGTGCTTTGGATACTTGGAATAATATCCTGGGAGTCTGAGTTTTGTCATGGACATCTTAGGAAGCTCGTTTAATAGATTTATTTGTGTGAAGAATGTCTTATTATTACTCACTTACCAGTTGCATTTCACTCTGCCATACATCTAACTCAAACCATGGTAAGTAAAAATGCAGAAAAAGTGGGTTTATTTACAATACGGAAAAGAAGCAAAACAGCTACAAAAGTTTACAAAAGAAAGTGGGAGGTGGGGGGAGGGGAGAGAGAGAGAAAGAAAAACTATGCTTAACCTCCTTGCTTTAACAGCTGAGAAACAGCTATCTTTTTCTTCCTTTTTCTCTTATATAGGTG
Organism: Haliaeetus albicilla; assembly: GCF_947461875.1. Classification (NCBI taxonomy): domain Eukaryota; kingdom Metazoa; phylum Chordata; class Aves; order Accipitriformes; family Accipitridae; genus Haliaeetus; species Haliaeetus albicilla. The sequence goes on from NC_091496.1 coordinate 30,673,212, forward strand.
ATTTGTGATAAGTTGTCCAGACAAGGTGATTGTCAGGGATTTTCTATTTTTGCTTATCATGCTCCTCATGTTGCATTATTAGAGAGCACCCTGTCTTGGTGATGCATGTTAGCTTTTATAGCCAATCTCTCCTTTGAAATCCTCTAAGGTTCCAGACATATAATCTCTTTCCCCAAAACTTTTTTTATGTCTTCCTTCTGCAAGAGACAGACAGCTTGTCATGTCTCTTAATCCAGAGAAGTGGATTAATCCACATCCTTGGAAATGCTAATGTGTCTTTGTTAAATCAGATGTCATTTTATCTACTTTGCTAGCTAATAAACAATTTTTGCCTTAGCAAGAAGTAAATCCTCCCTTCTCACCCTGGCTTTGTTAACTCATTGTGTACATTTCATTATAAAGTGTAATTTGAATAAAATTGTATGTTTTATATCAATCTGTATTTTTTATCAATCTGGCCATAAGGATACATATCTAAAGTGGATAAATGTATGTGCCTTATCATTGGTTCTTGACTACAGCTCAGAAAAGACAATAACTAGCTTCTCTCACACGACAACAGGTTTGCATGATTGACCCCTGTTATCTGCCTCTGAAACAATATTCTTATAGTAGAAGCTACAACTGGTTGCCTAGAGAGACAGGACAGTCTCAAAATGCTGAATGATTAGGTGGAAAAATGGTGAATGAAATTCAGTGTGGGTAAGTGAGAAGCAATGCACATGGGGAAAAATATACGCATATTGATAGACTTTAAATTGCTTAAAATAACTCAGAAAAAAAGATCTTACTGTGTGGTTCTCTGAAAAGCTCATCACATGCTCCACGATGGTCAGAAAAGCAAATAGACTGTTTAGGATTTTTTGAAAAGGAATGAAAAGCAAATAGAGCAATCATTATGCCACTAAGAATCCGTGGCATGCCTTTAACTTAAAAACTTCTGCAAGTTCTAGTCTTTCTTTATCAAAAAGAAACAAAGAACTAAGAAAGGCACAGAGAAGTGCAGCAAAGATTATTAAAGGTTTGAAGCAAACTCCTATTAAAAAGTGAAGCTTAGCTATAAAATGGACCAGAACTCTTCAGATTAGAAAAGACAATTTAAAGAAACATAACATAAGGGTGTGTACCATTGTAAATAGTGTGGAAAAGAAAGTTGGGAATTATTTTATTTTATTTTCTCATTTATTTAACTGTGGAACTCATTGCCACAGGGTGCTGTAAAAGCAGAAGTGTGAAGACAGACAAAGCATCTATGAGTCTTCAGACTGGGAAGAGACAGCTGAAGGGAAAGACAATGGAAGTTCACAAAAGCATATATTGTGTGGAGAAGGTAAACTGGGAACAGTTTGTCACTATTTCTCCATTATTAAACTGTGGATCTCATTGCCACAGGTCTCATGGAGGTCAAAGTATAAATGGGTTCAGAAAGAAATTCATAAAGTTGAGCTCCATTGGAGAACATTTAACATTATGGTTCAGCCACAACCTCTGGTTCGAGGTACTAAATTACTCTTTTCTAGAAATGATGACTTTGTACAGGTCATGCTTCCTGTACTCTTCCCCAGGAATCCTCCCTGCTGAGTTGCACAGATCGTGTTACACTTAATAAGAGGAACAGCTTGGCTTACTCCAAAAACTTTATGATTTTTCTTATGTGGAAACACTTATATTTAGTCTGACAGATTTTCCAGAAGCTTAGTTAATGAATCATTTTTACTTATCTACAGCTTTTGTTAATAAAGTCTTTGTCATTTGAAGGACCTTTTTTTTTTTTTTTTCATAATTTTGGAAATGGGAAAAAGCAGAAAATGTCCTTAGGAAAAAAAGGACATTTTACTTCAAGGAATTTACCTGCTACTGCATATAGTTTTGGAGTTTAGTCATCATCACTTTGCTTCAGAAAACTTTGTTTAAGGAAACATCACTAGGGAAGGATACAAGCAGGTAAAGTTTTAAACCAAGTGAAGTGAATGAAATGCCTCACATCTATGATGTTAAAAAAAACTTTAAAAAGCCTTGTAATGTTCAAGTTGAATTATGATTATTATTATCTGGCAATTATTAATATCGGGCACCTGATTTCAGGGCCTTATAGACCATACAGTCAGTAAGTTTACGTTTTGAGGCACATGATATGTCACCTCTCAACAAAGGTCTGTGCTTCTGCAGTGTAATGAATTTTAAGAATGATGCAGAAATCTCTACAACGTGAAAATGGAGAGGCAAGTTCTGGCAATAACATCATAAAATGCAATGATGTTGTAGGTCACAGTGAAATAACAAAATATTTCTGCTATGTCCTTTGTTGTTAGGCTAATATTACTTTAACTGCTGATATTCACAGTATTTATAATTTAGATGTAATTTGAATAGATAACGTGCCAGAAAAAATCCAAGATGTGTTGCAGATCATGATTGATATGATGCTCATTTCATTTAAATACATTTGTGTGTGAACAGCCATCCAAATATATCTATTATAACACCAGCAGTATGACAGAATCATCATTCCTTAAAATCTCTATTACTAGACTGTAAGTGGACTGTTAAACTTTGGCTCAAGGGCACAATAACCCTCACATCAGCATAATTTAATCATCAACATAAGCTAATGGAAAGTTAAATTTGATGTTCAAGACAGTGTAATTCTTCCCTGTTTCATATATTCCACGCCTATAGATTTTCCAAAATGGGTAAATTTTTTATATTGAAATGTCTTTCCAGACATAAATACTTTAATGCTTTTCTATACTCTTATTATTTGATGGAAAGGAAATTATCTTACTTCTTTTCTATCTGCCTTGAGAATGATATTTTTATTCTTCTGGAAAATGTTTTCTGATATATAACTTTCAAGAAATTGAAGTATATATTTATCTGTACTGTGACAATAGATTCCTTTAACTGACAAAAGCTTTTTCTGGGATGCTGTTGACAACCATATAAAATACGCTATTTGGCCTACAAAACGTTGTGGACATTTACTTATAAAGGGAAATGACCTAACAGAAGTTCATAAATATCCTTTTGCTTGATGTATGAATCTGCCTCAAATGACATGGTGTAGCCAGGGGGCACAGAGGGAAACCAGGACATGCCACATGGGAAGACGGAGCAAAGACAGCACATCATCCTGCTCATGTAGATTGAGGAAGATCATGGTTGCTTCGCACTTTATAGGGCATCTCGGACTGATACTGAAAAATTGCTCCATTTTCTGGGGACAACTGAAGCGTACAGCAGCTTTCCTGGCACATCTTCCTTCCTGTTTATATTCTTTATGTCAGTAATACTAAAGTAACTGTGTACAGGCAATAAACAGCCTCCACGTGCAGCTGAATAGTCTGTGCCGAGCAGGTTAGCACTAGAATTCTTTGCTTTACTGACCTGACGTAAACCAAGTTAAATAAAGAGGATGACTGGGGCCAATATCACTTGTGACACTCTGTGGGGTTCATATGATGAAAGCAATGATGGTTTTGTTGCAATGACCCCATTAGAGGTTTTTCTATACTAGTTGCAAAGTGACTTCATTTCTTTGAATTGTAGCACAGAGTAAACTCTGTCTATTCTTTCAAAACAGTCTTTATAATTGCCTCTTCTGTGTCTACCATTGATATTACCATAGCTTTCATCATAGACACTAAGTTCATGTTTAATATGTCCAATCACTAAAAAGATAAAACGCAGATCCTCATCTTTAGCTTTTGTCCAGGCTCTTCTACATTTTTCTTTTCACTGAGTGATTGCTTGACTTTTTGTGATTTCATTTTATCCTTAAAACCTGCTGGGCCATTCAGCACTGATGGAGTGGCCTTGCATGAGTCTGATTTTGATTCTCGTGTGAGTGTAGAAACCAAATATTACCCAATGGAGTTAGACCACTGACAATATCTGGTTTCTGTTAGATAAGAAGTCAGGCCATCCAAGTTCTTTGCAAATATTTATGTCACTTTAAAAATACAGTTTACTAATTTAAAATATACCTGTTAACCTGAATGCATCTCCAAGGTTTAAAAGATTTAGTGAATCTTAGAATCTTTGGATGGAATGATGTCACAGTGTTGCCTGCTCATATAGGGCATTTATGAGGGAATCTTTTTGTTGGTACCTAATATTACCTCATTACATGTTGTTCAGATTTATTACTACAGGTGATATAAAAAAGAAACAGTCAATTTCTTTTGTGCACTGTAAATGTCTCTTTAGCCCAAATGTAGTCAATTTTATTGGATCTTTTCTTGTTACATATTCAGATGTTGTAAGTCTTGGAGTTATCTTTCCAATCACAAGACAGAAGGGTCCTGCATGACTGAGAAAGGGAAAGTCATATTGACGAAACTGTTTGGAGTTTAGTTAACATCTATTTAGTTCTAGTACTCTACAAACCCTTGTCTGACATAAAATCTTTGTCAAAATGTCAACAATGGAGTCTTTTCAGGTAAAGAATGATCCTAAACATTTTTCAGACATTTAATAAGATATTCTTGCAAAGCCAAGGAAGACCAAACTCTACTTTCTTATCATTTATAAATAGGAAAAAAGGCAGGAATTATGTCTTTAGGAAAAAAAAAAAAACAAAACAACCTAATGTCACCAGATACATCCATAAAGAGCATGGCTTCATTAGTTTGATGTCATGGTGTTCCAGGCTACAGAACAGGTATTGAAGGAGGAATTTACTAAAGCCACTGTGTAATGAAAAATGGGTTAAGAGCAATTAGATTCCCAGGGTAGGATTGCCAAAATAATCTATATTTCTTTGATAAATCACCTGGTCTTGTAGGATTAAAAAATAAAAATAAAAAAATTGTATAGTGTTGTGGAAAAACAGTTAAATTAGAGATGATGGTGGTTGATAGAAAAATTGCTGAACGAGTATGAAATTAGTTAAAGACAAGAAGGTAGCTGGTTGTGATGAAAAGAGGATGTAAAGTGGGGAGATGTGAGTAGTGCATTCCTCAGCTCAGGATGCTGGCATGAAAACTGATTTGTATTACTGACATCTGAGAACAACACAAGTTCAAGGACATTGGCAATATAGGAGGACTGGAGTATTGTATGAGAAAAGTTAAATGTTCTTGAGCTAATAGAAATGAGCAGAAATTCAACAAGAAAAATTAAAACCCATGACTTTTCACATTTAGATGTGAGATCAGTAAGCAGAAGCAACACAGGGAGACAATCACCTAAGTATATTAGATAGTCACAGGATACTTATGAACATCTAATACACTGTGATACTGAAAAAGTGAATTTATCTGAAGTTGCTTTACGAAGGATATTCTAACACACATGAAGATCGTAATAATTCCTTTTTAAAAGACCCTCTTGAAACTTCACTGGTAATAATGTACACATTGTACACATGTTCAAGGCAGATGAATTTGGAATGCAGATGTGAAGAAAGTCTACTAGCTGTATCAGAGAAGGGAATCTAACACACAGGGTGAGATGAATGAGTTTCATCTTGTCTAGCAAAACAGAAGGTGTAAAGGGACAAGACTGCATTGGGGAAAAAAAGTTACATAAACTGAAGGGAAACGTTGGCCCAAGAACAAACAAGGATAACTCATCGTGAATAAACTTAAGTGGAAGTTCAAAAACTAATGTCTAACCATCAGAGGGATGGTTTCTGAAAAGACTTCCCTATAAAGGAACACACATTATTATTTTAAGGTAGATGTCAGATCATTGTGTTTAATAAAAATGAAAAGGACCCGAATCTAAAATGCACAAGGTCAGGTTAGTAAAAGTATTTTTAAAAAGTTCAGAATAAGCTACTTTGAATTGTCCCAGGTTAATGAGGTATAAAAGCATGGATACTTTCACTGTGATAAGAAACTTCTTTCCAGCAGTAAATGTAAGCTATCTTGTTCTACTTCTACGGAATGTAACTGGGCTTTTATCACCCCAATATACAAGGGGTCAGTCAGGCACTCACTCACTCACGGTGTCTGCCCACATGTGGGCTCACTCTCTCGGCAGAATCAAGACAAAGTGAGGCAGCTTTTCATTTAGTGGAAGAGGGGTTAGCTGCCTCTCATTTACTGCAGGGCATCAGTGGATCAGCTTCGAGTGGCCTCCGAGCAGAGGACAGCAGAGCTGCAATTTACCATTCCAGGATAACTTCCTAATGGGCAAATCTAAAATAACCCCTGGATTTTGCATCCCTAATGGATGCAGAAATGTCATGTTGCATTTAGATAACTATAGTATATGGCATGACATAATTGCCTGCAGTAGTACATTACTGGACTGAATGATCCAAGAGGCTCATATTCATGTATACTCCAGGTACATGTAACATGCAAAATTTATTATAGGATTCAGGATGTTAAACATTTGAAACTGTGCATCACCCAGCTCTTCCGAGTCTGAACTAAATTCAGTCTTTTTACTAGAATAAAGTTTTTCAAATGTTTCCTCCCTGTTGTTGCTGCTGAGCTTTTTTGAAAATGACTGTTGAAGGACAGGATGAATCTATGGCTGAATCTTTGCATATAGTGAATGGATGCATAGAAATTAGAAATTTTTAAACATTAAAGGTCAAGATTTTGTAGTGAAAACCAGGACTGTAACCTAGCTCATCAGTTCGGAGTATAACTTGCAGTATATGTTTCCTGTGGGCATAAGCACAATGTCATTCTTAAGGCAAGCTTCCCATTCAGAGGTTATACCCTCTGAGGTCTACCGGAATAGAAAATGATCTCAGTAGGAGCTTAAAAAAATTACATGCCTTAGACAACAAATTATGCTTGAATGCATGACTGTTCACTAGCGAATTCAAATAGGACCTTGTGAGTAAAATGCAAAGGCTATGAGCTGCTGAAATTGGATTATAGCTGTCAGGGAGCCTGTTACAGAATTCATTGCTCTAGTTCATTTGTTTCTTTCAGTTGAAAACCAATGACAGGGACCACCCAGCCCACCTCCATGTCAGAGACCATATATAGGCAAGTGCCAAGTGACTTAAACAAAACGTGAAAAAAATCCAGTGAGAAAATAGCTGTTCTGGCTGTGAGAACAAATAGCAAGGATCAGAACATGAGCATCAATGTCTCCTCTGGCAAAACCAGAAAAGACCGAATTCCTTAATGCAGACCATTCTTAGGTGATAAAATTAATAAACATTAAGATCTATTGAATATCCCACAGAAATGAAAGAAGGTACAAATCCAGTTAACTCCCCCTCACCCCTCCCCACATATTTTTTGTAGACAACTTTTTAGTGCGATTCCCAGATAAATCATGATTGTTCCTTGACAGTCTTTCAATCTGAAGTTTTCAGTACTTTCACCTAAAGGAATGATTTAGAAAATCACCTTTCTGAACAGTATTTCCCTACTGATTAATGAGATTCTTCCTTCATTAGCCAGTTCACTGTGCCACTAAGAAGTTGGTCTGGTTTAGTCTGATAATCCTGTGTGGAGGGGAAACTCAATAAGCATATGCTATTACAAGATGGTTTTCTCAGGAATTTTGTAGTAGATGGAGGACACTTGCAAGTTTACTGGAGTGGGGAATATCTAGCAATTTTTTAATTTTCTCTTCCTCTCAAATCATCACACCTCCACAGTCAATCTTCTGCTCAATTTTATATTTCTCCTCGCCTGATTCTTTTTTTTTTCCCCCCTATTTTACTTTCATAGCATGATCCAAAACCTTCACAGCATGGAATATCATCCTTAGAAATTTTGGACTGTGGACTACTATCAAATGTAAACATTTCCTGAGCAACTTCATGAGTATACTTGCACCTCATAGACCACTTCGTGTCTGCAAAGCACAGTGAAAGAAGCAGTGTCTTGGATGATTTGGTCAGCCCTTGTCCCTAGTCTCCATTCTTTACTTTTGATTCCAAAGTGGGTTTTTTTCAGGGTTCTTTTCCCCTATAGCTGAACAGAACGCTGATATTTTGGATGATTAATGAAGAGGCTTAATCTGTGATGCCCTTCTCCCACTGGAATTTTTATTTCAACTGCACAGGAGAAAGTATCACTCTTAGAGTAGGTGTTTCCCAGGGAAATAATGTTATCTTTGAGATTCCCCTCTGTAAAGTCACATTAATTCTCTAGGGAAATGATCAGATCCTAAAACAACAGGTGAGATATAGTGTATTATTTCTGTTAACAACATACATTATACATCTCCAAATGTTTGACACAGTTTTTTGAAAAGTGAGCATGAACAGGTTATTTCCCATTCCTCTAAATACAAAAATAAATTCAAGGAAGTAAGTGATAATGATGGAGTATTTTCCTAGGCAGATTGATCTGTTGATACTGCTTTGTGCTGATTAAATGTGATGATAAAGGGAAATGCATCTTTCTACCACATGGTCATTTCATAGTAAACCAGATAGTGGTGCCAAGCAAGTGGCACAATATTAGTAGTATTACCATACTACCATTGTTGGGCACAGGAAGAAGTGGTGCATACTTCTTTCTCATGCTACCCCCATCTCTAGTTTTAGTTTAGATCCTTGGAGCTGGTACAGGTAGAATAATTGAGAGTCTCCCTCAGGCAAAAGCTGCCTCAGAAAGTGTGAATGTAAATACTACATATATTTGCACTCCTAGAGACAAGATACATACTATTTGCTTTATGTTTGTAGTGTCCGTCCTGTTATCTCTTGATTGTTGATACGGAAAAAATAATTTCAAATACATTAAAATTCTTGTAATTTTCACAGGAGACAATTTCAGTTTTAAGAAGGAAATATATCCCTTCATGTTTGGCTTTGCAACCACTTTCTGATGTCCCAGAAGTATATTTTTGCTATTAGAGCATCTGTAGTTTCAAAACATTATGCCAGACAAGTTCTACAACTATGGGACTCCATAGAGAGAAGGTGGGCCTACCAGAACAGGAACCATTCTGTCAGATAAACGCTTTCAAAATAAAGATAACTCTACACAGATGTAACATATATTTATAGGCATATGGGCACATGGCACCACAGATTTTTCTTTTTCTAATAGGTCCAAAAAGTGTGCTGCCTTATGTTAGTTTCACATGAGGGTCTTTCTCCTCTCTCGAAGAATTTCATCTGTTCTGTAATCCTGAACATGAGTGGGTTTGTTTGTAGTAGGTGAACCCTGTTCAGTTTCCCTTCACCAAACATTAAGCACTGAGACTTAAGCAGTAAATTTCACAACAGGTATTGCGTATTACTATTCCTTCATGCCGGGCTCTGGGTATGGAAGTCACAAGTCAGGATGAAATATGTGATTATCCAGAACAAAGGCAGTGGTCCAGAGGGCATTTACATCCGTGCTCATGCTGAGGAAGCAATCCACTGATCCAGCAGGAAATTCTTTTCTTACATTTGACAAAACTTCAGAGTCTAAAGCAGTTTTCTCAGGTACCTCATTCATGCCTTGGAATTGGCATGATTCAATACAGATTTCTATCCTCAGCAATCTGCTCTTTGTTGTCACTCTAGCATAGACGGTTTCAGCCTGTGCCTACCAGCTTCCTCACCTCGGGAGATCTAGGTCTAGTGCTGAATTAGAAACAGCCTTATCTCCACGTGAGGCACTCAGAAGCTGCTGAACCATTCCAGGAAGGTGAATCTGGGCACATGCAATAGGCACCAAATTAAGTTTCCTAATAAAAATGTAGACCCGCTGGAGTCTGAGTCATCTGAGCAAATATGTATGCATACAAAGTAGACTCCACTTATGGTCAGTGAAGTGGGTACTTCCATGGCATAATCGATCTCATCCTAATGTTAATGCTTATAATAGAACTGAATTGTACCCTGTGTATTGTTGGTCATTCATTATAAAGAGGTTTGAATGACCAGCTCAGACTTAAATGTTGACACTGTAGATCCAAATTATGTGAGAGGAAACCATTATGGACACTGTAGACATCTAGGTATCTAGATCATGAATCCCATATGGGCTCCTGGACATGTAAGTAGTTCTTAGGTTAATCAGTGTTCTTACAGATCTTTCTTTTGGATTTATGTTTCTAAATCCTACTTAAAACATACTGTAGATACTGGAATGCTTTTTTTAATAGCTTGCCTTTAAGGACTCTATGGGAATTGCTCCTGAGAAACCTTATACTAAGCAATGGAGATCTCTGACACTGTAAGAAAATGGGTTTTGGAAGTCCTCCCATAGCGTGATTTAAGTTTCATTTTCCTCATTAGACTGAAAGAAGGAATTGAAGTATATTCTATTGGATGTGGAGCAAAATATATGTTGCAAATCTCACTGAAAGTAAAACCTAGTCTTTAAATGACCTGTTTATCACACTGCTTGCATTCTTCAACAAGGGTTAAACATGAAATAAGAAGTTTCTTGAAGGTGGTCTTCCTGGTTAAAATTTGCATTTTAAAAATTTTAATTTTGCCTATATTCGAAGAGGGCTTTAGGTGGTAAAACACCCTTTATATTCCTAGAAGTTAGATGACACCTCTATATCTAAATCTTTGCCTGCCTCAAGCACATTGGTGTTTAAGGTACCACATTTTCCTCAGGTTTGTATGGTTTTAGTCTTCCTTGTGAATCTAGTGCCTTCTTCCTGTCCTGGGTTTAACAATCCCAGAAAGCAACCGAAGGCTACAGATTTTCCTCATTCTTATTACTTTGTTCACAGTCAGGTGCACCGATGCCAAAGTAATAAGTAAAAGTAGTAACACGTTGTAAAGAAGCACTTCACTGTAATGCTTGCACCCTGTTATGTGACAATTGACACATTTCACATTACTTTAGAGTCATCTGAAATAATTCCAGGCATACACTAAAAGAGTTCATTGCCTGCGCCTTGTGGCATACCAATCCGCCGGAGCTGTGTATTCTTTTCTCTAGTTTGCTTTTCAGTGTAAAGGCTCTCTAGCTCATCATTCAGTCACAGCACAGGTGAGGGGTTGCAGTGTCTCGTTACTGTACACAAAATCGGTGTGACTCAGAAGAGACTGCCTGAAGACTGTACGTTAACTCACCCCGGTTTCGTTGCATTAATGTAAATGGCGGAAAGTGAAATGATAATTTTTTCATAAAGTGACTGCAGGCTTTTTTCATAAAGTGACATGTAATACCTTGCACTGGACCAGAATCTTAACTAATTTTGTAGTGCACTTGTTGCAAACCGGGGACTGGCTGGACTTCACCGTAAAGGAAAAGAGAGCAAAAAGTTCATTTTTGCAGTTCTCCAGTCATAAGAGCATTCTGTGCATGACCATTTCCCAGAGTAAGTCGCTGATGTTGTTATTGTCATTATCTATATTATCTATATTAGCATCAGTCCTGCTCACAGGCTAGCACGCTACTGTATTAGAAACTAATAACAAAAATAACAAAAGGTCTCTCCTGCAAAGAATCAGTATTCTAAATGCAAGGGATGGAACATCAGATAGGTACAAGCACCAGAAAAAGACCATGCACATCAATATGACAGGCAGTCCTGCTACCGTATCTGTTGCCTGACTTTTGCCTTTTTTTTTTTCCCCCAGGCAATTCAATAAAAAAGAGGTTTACTAAAAGAGGATAAAGACAAATACAATTGTGTGTGTACAAGTAGCTCCTCCCAAGTGGCAAAGGGGAGTGTCAAGCACAGAGGTGTTTGCTTGAAAATTTTCCCAGATGGATGACAGGGAATATAATTGTGGTCCAGTCCAGGAAAAATTACGGGGAAGACTGGATACAGACTGGATATAGAGAAGGGAAATATATTTAACACTGTACAGAAGGGGAAAACAGAGGAAAAGATGGATAATGGTTAAAACTTGATGGAGTAGAAACAAATCTTTGTAGCAGCATCTCTCTGGTTATTAGTAGGGAGGACTGTCTTTTCTAATCTGGAATAAAAAAAAAATCCTTTCAGATGTCGGGATGCAAGGTAGTGAGAGTTTTATCTTTGTGAATGGACAGGACAGGCTGTCTCTTAGATCTGTCACTCAGGCTCCAGGTCTTAAGAAAATCCTTTATATAGAATGAGAGAACGGTTTTAGCCAAAGATGATATACAGGGTAGGATCCTGACCTGCAGTTCTCAATAAAAGAGGTAGCAAGACATGTTTTTCAACAGAAATGAAAGAAGTCAATTTAGCTATAATGATTAGACATTTCTAAAATAATGGAGAAATCTGAAGTTGGAGAAATCTCTAATATTTTGGTTTGGACAAAAATGAGAAGGTGGAGAAATGAATAATACTCCTCTGCCCACCCCAAAAGTCTACCTTACGGAGCCACTATCCAGACACATTGCAGAAGATGGTGTCAGGATAGATGTTTAAAGATTTTTATGCTGACTTTCTGCAATTAAACCACGCCTATGCTTTGTATAGGATTTTTGGTTTTGTTTCTTGTCATACCAGGTTTAGACTGGAATCTTCAAGTGATCACATTACAATAGAGGACCTAAACTCTGTAAAAAGAATTCTGACAAATAAATTCCAAATAAAGGAATAAGATTTTATGCATTTATCCCTGAAGTCCATGGCAGCCATTTCCATAAATTTCAAAAAAATTGGATTATGTCTGAAGAAAAATTAAACTGAGAAACAATACCAGTGTTCATTGCATTTGTTTGTTGAAGTGCTCCCTCATAGTAGATGTTTTTTCTGGAAAACAAAGATTTGCTAGTAGGAATGTATTTTGATCTTTACTTAGGAAACACACAATTTTCACAAGACAACCAATTAAGCCCCACTAAGATCAGTTGCTAAATATCAGCTGCCTGTACACAGCGACCTAGAACTTGCCATTATATGAATAATAGAGGCTAAACAAAGAACACAGGCATTAATTTCTGAAGTGGAAGAAAAGAGTAAATTACATTTTAATTTATCTGTACTTTGAATATCTTTGCCTGAAGAATTTTCGTGCTTAGGATGAAAAGGAAATTCATTCACTTATCTACTTTTTTCTACTTTTCTGCATGGTAGCAATCAGATCTATTGAGACTGGTTAAAGCTAGCAAATAAAAAATGTATTTGACAAAGACAAGTCCTCTGTGCTATGTAATAACCTGCAAATAATTATGTTCTCTGAGAAAACAATACTTTAAAAATTCAGGTATAATTACTTAGGATGCTGATATCTACTATTATAATAGTCAAATTAATATTTGGGCTTATTAAATGTCACAGTTCTGAATTGTGCAGTAGCATAAACTGATTTGATTATCCAGGCTGCACTGAGTAGGATTTAAGGAAAATGGAGACACTGACCCAAAAGATTAATTTGGTACTATGTTGTTGATTTATCATAAACCAGCCAGAACTTGTAGGAGGAAGAGCCAGGACAGGATTTCCACACACATGTAAGCCTTGATTGAGAAAATATGTAAAAATGTGTCAGATAACTGACTAAAATAAATCAATGGAAATATGTTTTCAAGAGAACTGCGGAGGAAATTTACTGTGTGAAATGGCATAGGACAGTATCACGGCACGGATATATTTGTGCAAGACGGGGAACCAGAGGGAGCGTTATTATCCGCTTGTCTCTAACAAGGGATACCTGAAGCTGCGTGAAGGGCGAGAGCCTGGATGTAAACGTTTGTGCTCTGCTCTTGAAGGAAGCTCATGTTAGAGCCCTGGAACCAAGGGAAACACGGGGATTATACTGAGTTGCTGTGAAACATGCACGTAAATAAGACTGCCAGTGCTGAAGGACATGGAGGCGGCCAAGAGGTCAGAGCTGAGGTGAGAGAGAGAAAAGGCCAAAAGTTGACGCGGGCACGGCCTGACTGCTTCTCCCCGTGGTTTGGCATGGAGAGGAGGAGGGGGATTCAGTGACAGATTTACAGCAGAGTCCCCCTTCAGAGATCCAGAGAGGTACTACAAGCAAAAAGCAGGTGAGGCAGGGACAAAGGAAGCAGAGCTCCTTCAAGGTGTAGGTACAACAGACACTTGCCTGCATCTTGGATGCTCATAACAAGACCGGTGCTCATAAGTCTTTTTAAAATTGAATTACGCATATGGCCTTTATGGTTCAGAAAAGAATTCTGAAATTGCCACTGGAACATAACTTAGGAAGTGCTGTGTGTGTGTGTGCATGTGTGCGCGTGCACGCACTTGCGTATCTCTAGACAGGCTGGTAAAAATGGCTCTGACAAGGTGAGCAGCCCGAGACATCTCATTTGGTGGCTTATTCACGAAACTAAATGGGTGAGGTCATAAGTGTGACCTAACAGGTGTCATTCAGTTCTATACCATAGTTAAAAATGAGAGGAATAGAATAAAATAAATGGAATTTATTAGCAAATCAAATACTGTGGAGGCTGTTGTGTTGATGATTTTATTAATTTCCATATCTAATTTAACTGAGACCCTGAGTATCATTTTATCTTTTTTGAACAAACTCCAGACTGCCACTTGAGGCCGTAATATCCAAGGACTGTGTCGGAGACCTTACATCCAGGTCTCGCAGGCTGCATGAAGGCTTCCCCACAGGATGCTGGCCATGCACAGACTGAGTGAGGGCACTGCCCGGCACGCAGCAACAGAGTGAATGACATCCCCAACTTGCGAACGCGCGCACATCCTCCCACACTGCTCTAAATCAATTCCTCTGGGAGTGTGACGGATCCTCACCACTTTATCAGATCAGGGATAAGCCCTAGTGAGGGCACCGGGGGACCTTAACAAACTGTACTGCTTAAGCTTTTAGGAAAGTGAGATTTTTGTCTCTTGTATCTTGTGATTTTCCTTCAACAAAACACTAAATTTAATAAATGCTTTTTAAAACCCACTGAAGCAGCGAAATCCACAGTAAAAGACTCTTTCAACATCTAAGCATGCTACAGGGCACAAGAAGTATTGTCTATGAAGTGTTTCTTTTATAAATTAATTCCCAGCAGCCAAAAAAACCTGGATACATAGCTGACAAAAAAATAGTATACTTAGGCTGTAAACTTCAAGGTTGTTATTTACTGAAGACTACAAAATAATACACCAAGGAATAAATTTTCTTTGTGGTTATGGGAGTTGTATAGCTAAATTCCTATAAGCACTGCTGTGAAAATATAAATGCGAGAACATATAAAAACAAGAATTTAATCACTTTTGTAATAAAATTGTAATTAATTTAACAATAATTCCATTTAAGTTCTAAGTTTATTGTACTGGAATCAAAACTTATTTTCATTGCTAAGAGGGCACCTGCCAATAGAGAAATTGCTGGCTTTTTTAATGTAAAACATATCTAGGTGCCTTATGAAACACTGACTACGAAACTAACTGAATGCCTTAGATTTAACAATAAGTAAACAAACAACATCAGGCAATCACTGTGCTTGTGGCCTTGTTTGTACAAAATGGACTTACAAATTTTAACCATCATACTGTTACAGCAATATCTTTAAACATAATACTACTCCTACATTATTATGGAAACTAGTTGAAGTACTGTCACAGGAAGACTTCTCATTTCAGTATAAGACTCCTTCATTATGATTTCATCATCTTTCATTTATACTATGAATCATAGTTATATTTTGACTGTACTGAATAATATTTTACTATTTCATGTATCGTAAGTAATAGCAGCTATATCCACATAGATATAATCTCTTGTAGTTTCATGATGCAACATTGTTAACAAGAAACTTGTACTGAAATTCTGACATTTCCAAAGAAATATTTCCCTGGAACTGTATCTGTTGACATTTTGATTTTTCATTTTGATGAGAACAAGAACAGATTCCAAAATGTCAGAATTTCCTACAGAATGGGAATTCTCTTTTTGACCACTTCTAATGTGCCTACAAAAAATCTGGTAATGGTTCAGCGGCTAATGTTCTGTAATTTCTACTTCACTTGCTGAGCAGCAGTGCCGTGTTGTCATCTTATGATCATTCTGTTGTACTATTTTAAACTCTCTCTTTCTCCTTGTATTGCATTCTTATGGAAAGTTCACAGGGATTTTTGTTTGTTTTTTTGGTATATAGCTTTCCACACTGGAGCCTTCATCTGCAGTTACTGTGTCTAAGTCAAGTAATGGTGGCCACAGCTGTATCTTCTTGGGACACCACATTCCTTTTCTGACACGAGATGTCACTGCTGGCCAGTGACATCTGTTTGGAGCCAGGAGCATCATCTTCCCAAGGCAGGTGCGTCCAGTCAAAGTCTATCGTTAACAGTATTTATTCTACAGGCTTCTACTGGCATAAGCACTGTGCTCCAGGTGGTAACTATTGACTGGTTTAGCTCCAGAAGGAAATGCGAGTGGGGAACAAAATGGCCAACAAATGATGTAAAGGGCAATATAGGTAGATGTAAATCTACAGTATATGTTCCTGTGAGCCTGTTCACTGGGACCAAAAGACTGAAAACGAAGTCCCTTAAGAGAACTAAGAAATAAAGAATAGATGCCAATCTGCTATCCAAAGACATGCCCTCGTAGACCCTTTGATACAGCCTAGTGTCAGTGCATTCCTGCAACACGTGCGGAAGATTCCACATGCACAGGAATCTCTGCGTTCAGTCCCCCCGCTGTTTTCCTCTCACTCTAATGCAGAGCTGATGAACATCTTCAGTGACTCAGATCTTACCCTGATCTTGTACTACATGAGTTAATAGCACCTGAAGAGAGCAAGAGCAGAAACTTAAAAAGAGGCCACAAAAGAAAAGACCTTTGCATTACCCACAGCAGTTTTAGATCTCTATTACAAAAAGATAACCCATTCTTAATATGCAGAGCACTTCTCTACGGTATTATCTTGATAAAATCTGAATAGCTGGGTACTTGCAGAAATGCTAGTCTTCAATCACTGCTTAATTTGACCTACTTCTGTGAAATATGTAATTTGGAAGGTTATTGAATATCTGTAGAAAATGTTCTCTGTGATCATAGAGCTATAATGACTCATCATATATGATGACTTTTTGTGCAAGTGATGGTAGGATGAATGTACATGGGACCAGACTATATCCTGGGGCCTTTCTGAAGTACTTAGTACAATACTTCATTATTTCAAGCAACAGTACCGTTTGATCCAATTTTCACATTCAGTAACTTGTATCTTTTTTTCAAAGCAAAATACTAAATTAACTTCAAGAAGATTTAAAACAGATATCAAAGAATAAATATCCCAGATTATTAACAAAGGGAGTCACAGGGTGTTGGCCATGAATACACATGATTGCAGGCAAAATCCTATTGGTAACTGGCAAGACATCCCTTGGTGCCACTGGTTATGTGTTTTACATTGGTTGGTTGAAGGGATACTGAAGTGCAAGAATAACATATCTCCTGGTAATGATGACCCATAACTTTTAACATTTGGCACAACAGCTGATGAAATTATTATTATAGCTATAGAAATCATAAATATAGATACTGTACTGAAAATAGTTACTGGTAAGAGAAGTGCTGGCTGCCTATTGTATAGGAGAATCTGTCACAAAACATGATGGAGGCTTAGGAACAAATGTATGTAAATCTGAGGAAGGCTTCGAAAACCTTGGCAACAACCAGTTAGTCACAGGTAAACTATGGTACCCAGGAGCAGCATCTGCAAAAGCCAATAGTCAAAATAAGGAACTGTATAAGCTACAGAGGTGGCAGCTAAGGATGATGTATGGGTCCTACTTTGAACTACCAGGAAAAAAAAAAAAAAAAATGCTTTGATCAAGATTCACTGGCCTTACCCATTTTTTGGACCTCTGATGCTGAGCTAATCATCCTTTGACTATTAACTGGGCTGAGCTGGGATCAGAGTGAGGCACAGCAGCCAGCCACCAGCACAGCCTTCCACCAGAGGATGGTGCAAAGTTTTTTCTCTCCGGAAACATTGATTGAAAGAAATGGTCGTGTAACACATGAACTATTTTGGAGGTTAGCACACTCACTAAAGGTACGGAGAAAGCAAGATTTAATTCTTTTATCCTTCTATAAATAGAGATTGAAGCTTCATATTTTAGTTTCACGAAAGTTCTTAGCTGTACGCCTGACAGATCTTTGCTGTGTTACATCATACTGGAAGCCCACCTTCTCCATTTTCTTATGCTTTTTGTATCTCATACACATCTTTTTTGTACTTCTTACTGCTTGGGTAATATACTCATTCAGACAGAGGAGTCACAATGCAGGAGACTGATTCCTCTCCCTCTAGTATATATTGAATCCATGTCTACAAACCACTCTCTGGCTTTTTTTTCTAGCTTACTGTATGACTTTCAGACTACTGCATTGAAGACTATATCAACTGATATTTTTACTGAGTTCCTGTCTGTCATGACCTGAGCTGGACAGACCAGGAAGTTGTGTTGAATTTGGAATTTCCTCGGGCTAAATTAAGGTGAAATGACACCAAACCACCAGTTAAACATTTTATTCATGACAGAAGCAAACTGAACTTGGGAGGTATAACAGTAGGTGGCATGGAAGCGGCATGAGACTACCTCAGTAAACCGTGTGACCCATGGTAAGCATATACATCAATTCAGGGAAGGAGATCCCTCCTGTTGGGTCAGGAGGTTCAGAGCAGACCCCCTTGCTTTCTAGACCCCTCCTCAGAGAAGAGCCCAGGAACGGCTGGATCCACTCCTAGTCCCAGACTGGGTCAGCGGTTTTGTGTCTAAAGGGATGAGGTGTAGGGGTTGTGGAAAAGGAAAAAGGAAGAGAGAACAAGACAGAGAAAAAGGAAGAGAAAGATTTCACCGGTCCTGGGTCCAGTGTTGGTCCAGTCAGCCGAGGGCTCCAGTTCCAGTGGGCTTGCACCCCTGGGGCTTCAGATGGTGTCCTTTTATCATCCTTTCCCCTCCTTCAGGTGGGCACTTGAACTCATTAGGCTAATTAGGTGTCATGGCCTATTTGCGAGCCTTTGGGAAATGGGTCTGTGGGCTTGGGGGTCGTTTGGGGAGTAACTTCTTCCCTGCAGAGGTGACCGTTGTTTGATCTTTGTATCAGAAAGAGGGAGCTGCCCACCCTCCGCACGCCCTCCCCACCCTGCTGCTGATGGCTGTGCTGATGGGTGCTCACCTCAGCAGCGGCTGCTTTTCACCTGCAGTTCCTTGCTGTGCAGGGTTTCTTGTTATGCAGAGTTCATCTTTAAGCAGAACTTGTCCCACCACAATGTTTGAGACATTAACTCTTTCAGTCTCTCATACTGTCCTAGCCCTGAGATTCAGAAATTGCAGATACCCCTTAATTCATTCAGAATCAGTAGGAATGCCAACTGCTCACTACCTTCCAGTATCAGGCTGTTTTAATTTAAAAAGCTATTTATAGGCATAGTAGCTAACTTCTAGTAAGCTAGTTTAGAAAGTGCCAGCCTCTCCTGTTCTGCTGTCCTGTTGTCCTTTGCTGGTATCACTGTCTCACAGGTGTATACCTTTGTCCCCTTCAAAAGTAACCCATTGCCAAATCCTGCTGTCTCTGCCTCAAAACATTCTTGTGTTTTTCCTATAACCTTAAATTTTTAATGAAGTCCTCATATCCTGCCTTTCTGCCATCTCTTTATTAGTAGACTACATGTCCTTCAGGGTGACTATCTTTTTTATCTGTCATTACAGCTTATGTCATCCCCATTGTATGGTTTATTCAAGGGCACATATAATTCTGTCCTCGTGTTCTTAGATAGACTTTTTTTTACTGTTTTCCTCGTTCTCTGTTCAGCCAACACAACCTACCCTAACACGCTTTGTAAATATGGTAAATAAAGATTTCTATTTTCTCTTCCAAATTGTTTTTTAAACTCTTTTTTAACTTAATTTACTTCTAGTGTGGTAGACGGCAATCTTCCATGCTTTAAAATTCCTCTTGATAACGTATTCTTAGCCAGGTAGCTACACACATAATGACAGGATTATGACAGAATCTGAGGCTATATCTGTCTATATAAACTTATAAAAAACAGGAAGCAGCATATATAAAGAACTTCATCATGGTTGCCATGGTGATGCCTTTAAAAGTTAGAGGACGCTGCGACTAAGGTTGCCTGCAAATATTCACTTGCGTTGTTTTGTTCCCATGCCATGGGAAAGTTAATCTTGATTAATATGTTGGGTTTTGTTTTTTGTTGTGTTTTTTTTTTTTTTTCCTATAGGACCCCTGCCTCATTCAGGATACAGGAGAGTACTAACTAAAAAAGCAACACTTTGTTTTCACCTACATGTTTGGACATCTTATTTACAGCAAAACATACAAAGTATGGTCTGAAGACAGAACCATTAATTCCCTCTTGAGTTTTTCATGGCACCCATCTGTACAATCTTACTAAATGCATCAGAAAAAACGAGCTGAGTAACTGTCAGCTCTCAGTTCTCCACAGATGGATTATCTGAGTTGCAGATTAAGCATGGCAGGGATGTTCAGACATGTAAACTGACCCTGTGCAGAGCCAGCACGGATCCAGCCGGACTTTGGGGCAGACAGAGCACCCTGCGGCTGGTGCTGCCTCCAAGGCTCGCTCAGGCTCAGCAGCACAGCCGCTCTTCCAGACAGCAAAAAAACCAAAAAGCCAACCCCGTAGCGCACGTGCTAGTGATTCGGGCTGTCGGTGCAGGTGCCTCTGCACGCTTTCCCTGGAAGTGGGAGCACTGGTGGGTGTAACGCAGAAGCAGCTGACCCAGCTCCACATCCAACCGCTAGGAGCCCAGCAGGGCTAATTGGCTTCGGTGTCATTACCAGCCCTGCCAGAGCCAGGCTCTGAGAAGTCACCATGCTGCACGGTTTCTCTAGTGGCTAAACTCTTACACCGGTTTACCTCCCTTCCAGCTGCAATCCGTCGTTCCTAGCCCCTGACTGAATTTGTCGCAGCCTCAGCTGCTTGCGAAGGCTGTGCTGTAAGCCAGCTGATGGGAATTAGGAGGCTGAGGAACAAACAGCAAGTGCTGAATACCCGCCAAAAAGGTATTATTATTTTTTAATACTGATGATTTCAGTGGTCTGGCTTACAGCATGAATCCACATACACAGTTGAATCAGCTTAACTAAGTGGGTAGTAAAATGTGTTACGGGGGAGGTTTCAAACAGTCAGAGAGAGGGTAGGTCAGGGACCTCAATTAACCAGCTTTGCTATTGCACACAGGGCAACATCAAGCTCTTCTCTAAGCAAGTCATCTCAAATCCCAAATTGGACCCGGCTTGTCAGAGCTCTTCACGCAAAGCAGGGTTCCCTTTGCCTTTGTCATTGTTGTGAGAGCTG
Organism: Haliaeetus albicilla; assembly: GCF_947461875.1. Lineage (NCBI taxonomy): Eukaryota > Metazoa > Chordata > Aves > Accipitriformes > Accipitridae > Haliaeetus > Haliaeetus albicilla. The sequence goes on from NC_091496.1 coordinate 30,694,325, forward strand.
AGCACTTTGGATCTGATTTTCAAGTCAAACCTCCTGAAAAGAGGACTTGGTAATGACTATCTACCTGTTAAAAGTTTAGCAAGAACTATTCAGCTGCGCTAATCATGGAGAGATCCTTCCTATCGCTACAGTACAGGCCCCTGCCCCTCTAACTGCACAGTTATCATTTTGTGATAGACAGGTAAGGATCCTACAAATACACATTTATCTCCCTGTTTAGCTCTGACCCATCTCCAAAGATCTTTTTTTCTATTATTTCAGAAAAAAAAAATATGCAAGTAAAGTAAAACTCACCACAGTATTCTAAATATCTTCATATCTGGGTGTTTGCCTTTGCAATCTTAATAAAGTTATTTCAGCATCTCTCCCTCTGTAACTTTGCGGGGTGGGGAGCGGGGGGGGGGAGTGGGGATGGGTTTATATAATGACTTTTGGCCCATAAGTGGTGGCATTGTATGTCTGTCATCAAGATGGGGCCCAGTATCTCCTGTTCACTTATTTTCTGTTCCTCTTTTCCGTGTTATCCAAGGATCTGTTTTCTTCTTCTGTGTTATTTATGTGCATGTTTATTGTAGAATCTAAAATCTCAGGGACAAGAATTTTTCATTTTGTGATTATGCTCAATACATTCTTGGGTTGTGGCGGGAAATTACTGCTATCACTGTAATAATTTTAAAAATAACTTCAAATGAATCATTTTTTTTCCTCTTGTCACAATATGTTGTATTAATAAAGACAATGAAAAGAGTTATGTTATATTGTGTAAGTAGCATAAGATGATAGATTACATTGTGTGTAACCAGTTATACAACTGAAAATGCAGCAAACAATGGTTTGGGAATAAAAAAAAGCCAATTAAAAAAAATCCCCTTTCCTGGTGGTATTGCTCTAAGGCCTTTTCTTTTAAAATTACTTACTATATGCAGAAGATTCTTACCATTTTTCCTCTGATTCATTTACTAAGTATAATCATTTCAGGATCACTTTACTCTCTGCAGAAGTTTGGAAACATGATGTTATCATATTATGCATGATAGAATGGTGATAATATTTGATTCCACCTCCTAAAGAGCTAGTTCAAGGGGAAAAAAAAAAATCCATCAACGCCTGTTGATAAAAACATACACAGCAACAAAAATAAAAGCTTGGACCTAGGAAGTGCCTAAGCTTTAAATTGCTGAAAATGAAGACAGTGCACTGGAATTGTCATTTGTTTGTGCTGTTTTCATACTTACTTTGCAAAAGCAACTATCATTTGTCCACTATTTAAAAACCGGGGCTGAACAGATTTTTAGTCTGGCCCAGCATGGCTGTTCTGTTATTTTGGTAAGTGCATTACATTGTCGTATACTGTCATTTTCTTCTGCAAGGCAAGGCAGTAGAAATGGCATTATTTCACTCTTACAAGATTTACAGTGGAGCCTGTTTCTCAGAAACATGTTTCCTTAAAAGTGATTGCTTTGTTAGAACATTAGCTTGTTTTCTTTATTTACTTTATATGAATGCAATTAACTCATGTACCAGAGTAATAGTACCATCAGTGGACAAAGATATACTGCAGTACAATGGAATAAACCCTCAGTAGCCCCTATATTCTAATTTAGCCTGTATTTTCTTTTGGCTGATGTAAAGCCCAACCTAGGAGTTTAATGGCAATGAAACATAAAATAGGAATACAAACTGGAGTTCACTGCTCCACACAAGCAGAGGAGTTTGAGATCCTCTGCAGACAGAAAGGCATTATGCAGTGTATATATACAACACAATATAGGCTATATATTGTTCACAGGTAATTCTGTACCTACTGCTTGAAGACATTAGGGCTGCAAATAAAGGATTAGGCCACTGATTGGGCCTAATGGCTGAGATAACTGAACGGGATATAGAAAATCAGTGGACACAATATAAGAAACCACTGGATGTGGCAGTTGCACAGTGAAGAGCTGAAAAAATTACAGGTAGTGCCATGAGGCTGTCTATGGCCACAGATGTTTAAGGGGTGAGTTATGGCAGAGATGGCCAAACTTCACAGATAATGAGGGTCCAGTGAACTTTTGGGGATTAAAATCCTCAAAGGCCAGCAATGCCTAGTGTAAAGGTGTTAGTGATAACACATATGGCAGAGAGTGCCCAGGTAACAGGCATACCAAAACTGGGACCAATGGGGATAAAGTAATCATCAGCAGGTTGTTTCTTTGGGACTGGGGGTGGAAAAAGGGAAGAACAAAGGTGGTGAAGAGGAGGATCAAAAAACAGGAAAAAACAAAATAAGGTTTGCACATCACACAATTGGTACTGCTTGAGGGTACTTGACCACCGCAGCCTAAATCAGGAAAATAAGTCAACCTGCCGTTATGGCCACACCATGGGTGTCAAACCTGTTTCTGCAGTCAGGAGGATGGGAAGGGTGTCCCCAGCTTGCAGGCAAAAACCTGGACTTGAAGGATCGTGTCACCTGATACCACTGCATAAGTGCCTGTTTGATGTCTGGTGGCATCAGTATCTTCCCAATAATTGCCTAGTAGAAGTAATTGGTAAAGTGTTCAGGAAAAAACTCTTTGGGGCCAGTGGGAAGCAGAAAGTGGAGGCAACAGTGTCTACTTCCAGTTGTTAAATAAATGATCTTGCTAAATTGCCTTTTTATTTACCACGTGCTTAATGGTGCCTTCAGTTCATTTTTCTAGCATTGCTCTTTGCAGAAATTCATTACAGTAAATAATATTTTTTTCTGTGTTCTAAGTTATTACCCATGACACTTTCTAAAATTCACATGTCACATAGGTTGAAGTCAGATAAAGTAGTATGCTCGTATACCTACAATTTTCATATGTGCCCATCTTCAGTAAGCATACAGAAAACACAGGTATCAATTGCAGTAGCTTTCAAAAAAAAGTTCTCAAAATTGAGACCTTCTAGTATGATGCGCTTGCATATAATGACGTGACTAAGTATAGATTTACCTATGTATTCCAGGTTTTATTACCTTAAAATAATCTACAAGCCAACCCCTTCCCTGTTCTCAAAGTAATAAAGTGACAAGCACCTGTATTTTCCCATCTTTGCCTGGACTCTCACTATTTTATTGGTTCAGCATTCCTATAACAAAATTATTACCTCAAACTTCCAGAGTTCAGAAGCTACATGGCAATCACCACTTGCAAGATTACTAAAATATAACCATATCTCTACTAGATATTTGCTGTTTTACGCCAATTAACAAATAGAGATTAAAGATATTTGCATAAGTAAGTAGAGTAGGCTCACAGCCCTGTGCTACTGAATAGAGAAATAGATTCTAAAAAGCATCAGTACACATGAATGCCTTTTTCCACAGGCAGTTGGCTTTTCTTCTCTGGTTTAATTGAAAAGGCTCAGAGAAATTTTGTTGTGTGTGTAAATTGTGGTGGTAGTGATAGAATATCAGTGACATTTTTACGCTGAGCGTCTCAGTGATTTTTCCACTGACCAGCTGCAAGGCATTTTTTTCTCTGGGCGCTGCAGAGTGCCTGCAAAGCACAGCTGATAACCTTTTCAGCTCCATCTGGGATCTGCTCTTACACCACGTTCCTTGTCACACTTTAGGGGCTTCACACAGCAAAACTATGGCCCAAAACGGTCGTCTTGTCATTCAGTACCTCTTCTTAATGTTCTGTTTCTCTTCTCCTGCCTTCCCTCTTTACCATGGGAATACTTGACATCCTTTCTGGAGGAGTTGCTCTTTTCATGCCAACAGAGCAAATAGACTTGGCAGGTAGTTTGGCAATAATTGATCATATCCAAACAGTAATTGAATTTTGTTTGCTGTCGACGTGGAAGAAGCCAACACCATGCTGTCTCTTCTGTGACAATAAGCACCAAATTACATTACTCATTTCATTGCTCATCCTCCAATCCACTTCTCTGCATATGAAACTCTGTAAGTTACATGGATGGGAAGCGGAGAGAGAAGGAAGACTGAGGACCACGCTCGGCTGTGACTACCAAGCGGCTAGGTGTGGTCAGATTAAGGAACGGAGCTCACATCCTCTTCCAAGAAAATCCACTGCGCTTTGGTTTCAGACAAGCATTTTCTTCTCTTTTCACATTATCAAAGCCACAATTTTCAGGGCACTAATTTCAGATTACTGTATGGGGACCTATCAGCAATATTTATTTTTCAATGGGCCAGATACTCCACTTTGGCAACTGTGTCAAACACCAGCTGAGGCTTGGGCTCAGTTTTTCTAATCACAAACAGTGCAATTGGCTCTGTACGTAACACGAGAGACATTTTTGTGTCTGTTGCAATACCACACTTGCCACCACAGTTTTGGGGTTTATTTACTGACGCTTCTTTCAGATGTGAATAAGGATAAAGGAAGGAGTCTGGCAGTTCTGTCCCTGCACCCCCAGCCCCCAAAAGTGTACTTAATGCCTGTTTGGTGTCCTACCTGTATCAATATATTAACAGGGACCACCAGAGACACAGCTTCTTTTATGGGATTGTTCTGCTAGAGGGAGGAGAGGAGACTGAAGTCAGGACTCAAACACACATTCATGTATCGTAAAGACCCCTTCTGTGCAACCGGGTGCGAGTGGGTCCTACCTACACCCATGGGCGAGAACAGCGAAAGCTGAAAAGAGGAAAAGTACGTGCTGAGAGGAGATGCGTGAAAATCTCCCAAATGCTGTCGAGCTATGGAGATTTGTCATCCTGTTGCGTTTTCAAGCAATGAAAGACGACCCAGAGCCTGCTGAGCACGTGTAAGGCCACCAGGCCACGGCAGCACCAACGAAGGGCTGCGCAACTCAGGCCACCTCCGAGGAGGCAGTGGCAAACGTGCGCGGCTCAGAGGCACCAGGACCGCGTGTGCCGCTGAGGAATCACGGGACGCGCTGCGGGACTGGCCGCACTGCGTGTGGGAGGGAATACGCAGATGCACCATGCCAATAGCTACTGCTTTTAATAATACTGGCTCGATTCCTTTAATAGTGACAGCCAAAAAATAAAATTCCAATGAATATTACTGTGATCTGTACCTCCCCCCAACCCATTTCCCTATCAAGAAAAGGGGAATTTGCAACACACACACTATGTATGTGTACAAGGGTCAAGAGTAATTTGCTGCAGTAGGTATGACTGCCAGAAAAGATCTTAGGCGTTTTTGGAGAGCTTTCCAGTGCTTTGCAGAATCGATTGCACTATAGAAAGCAAAAGTCTCAGGTTAGCTTTGTAACTGACTTAATGTTGTGAGTTACAATTTAACTGACTTCACTGAGATTGAAAGGAAGTAATTTAGGACAGGAATTGCTGGTAAATGTAATGGATACATTACAAGCTGGTTTCAATTTCCTTTATTGAAGAAGTTGTAAAAGAAATGCCACTTCAAAGCAGACCTTTTGCATTTGGACCAAATGAAGAGGCCACCCTGTGTTTTCTCCTAACACATCAGTGCTTGGTTGCTTTTGAAATCATTTGGCCTTGCGACTGCCAATAATAAAACAAAAAGGGCAGTTACTAGTGAATAAAGCAGTGGACTTATTTTGGAAACTACGGTATGCCAAACCTATCTTTCTTTTGGAAGAAAAATGACCTAGTTATGTCTGAACATGAAACTGTGATTTCTGTGTGATACCACAGGATTAAAGAGTGCTGTTTTTCTTTTTCTTATTATCTTCAGTCTTCAGGGTTCCTAAACTGTGGGTGAGAATGAAGTTGACCTGTGAGGCCAATCTATTATCCCTGTCAAGACAAGGAAACCTCTGAGAAAAACTTGAAAAATATTGGTACTCCTGATTCTCTTTGAGACACAAAAGAGGGAAAGGCCTCAAAAGCACAGAAAGCCCTCTTTGTTTTTTAAATCTGTAAGGCAGTAAATTTACCAGAATCCTGGAGAAAATTGGTGCAAAATTAAAACCGATAAATTTAAGGGAACTTGCCAAAATGCTTCAGATGAATCAGAGCTCCTTGTGACTGTAGAAACTTCTGAATGATTTGTGAAGTTTTGTAAAATATGCAAATCACTTTACAAATTTATTTTGCCTTGCTTTTTTTCTCACTTGAAGTTTTCTCTTTGCTTTTTTCTTAGACAAGCTGTGTTTGATCTTATTCTGGAGAGAGTCAGAAGCACTCACCTTTTCCCTTGAAGCCTGAGAGGAAATATTCCAGAAGTCTTCTGAAAAGAAAACATAAATGCCAGATGATGAAATCACCCCTAGAACTTGAAATTAACAGAGCAGGCAATGGAGAGTAGGTAGGAATACATCTCCAAAACCTGTAGATCTAAGATGCTTTTGCTGAAAGGGTGCTGGAAATTTAAGGGGGGAAGAACAACATATCCTTTTATTCTTTCCATTAAGATTAGAGTCATACACAGGTGTAGGTCTTATCCTGCTGTTGCCTGAGATGGCATCTTTGGTGGGAGAATCTTTCTCCCCAGCACCAGCTACTGGCCTGATTTCTGTGGCCCGGGAGTCTTCTCCCTTCCTGCGTCCACAGTGCCATGCAGCTACTCAGTTCCTGGGTAGGATTTCACCTTTGTTTCCTTTAGCCAGTTTTTTTAATTAGGTAAAATTAATTCATTTGATCATGATTTCTCCCACATTGCTACCAAATTGGGAAAATAATGTGCGTTGCAAGAAAACTGCACCACTCTGCCTTTTGAAAAAATCTGGTTGTATAAGAACTTGAAGTAGAACATCTGTGCTGTGACCTTGGGCAAATCACTCGGTGTCTCCATTACAGGCGTTGGAGAAGGTATCAGGAGCATTACACAACTGATGTTGCAGCAACCCTTGAAAGCATGGCTATGCTTGGACTTGGTAAATATGAATATTTTGCAACATTTGATGCAAACATCAATGAATCTAATCAAATCATGCACAGGAAAGTGGTAAACTGCAAAATGGCTAACATTTTCTTGTTTTCAATGCATTTGTTAGATAAGTAAGGCATTTCTAATTATTAAGTTGTTTTTCTGCTGAATGTGTCTAAAAAATACCTTAGACCTGGATCTACAAAGGAATCGCTGGCTGATTTCAGGATGAATTATCCATCTCAATACCTCTGAGGTGCTGTGCTTGAATGCTTTTTCAGATTGAACTCTTATTGTAATGAAAATATAGCAAAAAAGAAAATAATTTGCTTTGTCATCCTCTTAAAGACCATTCTAATTACTGAAGATTGAAAGGCCTTTTAATTTCAATTTAGGAAAAGCTGACAGACATCAACAGAGAATGGCTTGTTACTATCTCTCTCTCTCTACTTAGCAGAGGAGTTTTTCTTGCTTTTTTGATCTCTTTACAATATTTATACTCACAGGTTTCCTGAAAGGTAGAGAAGCACATTGTCACTATTTTACAGATCAGGAACTGAGGAGTATACAGACAAAGAGGTAGATCTAAGCATTCGAGCAGCAATGTTTTAACACCTGCCTTTATGCTACAGAGCTAATTTGTCATCCTCAGCCCTACATTCAGCATCTTTGTTGCCTGTCTTTGCAGTCAGCTTGGCACTAAAGAATAATGCCTTCAACAAATGCATGTTGAACAGAAAGCTACTTAAAGTGGCCAGTAAAAACATTAAGATATTTTAGTGCTTGTACCTTAGCTGTTTACCAGGCTTTATTGACCCTAGTTAGTCAGACATCCTATGGTAGTCACTGGAGGGAAATGGAGACTTCCAAAACGTGTGTCACTGGACCAAAAGAAGATGCCTACTTCACTCTGTTTATCTCCAGTGATTGTAAAGGGGCCTGAGAATGACTAGACTTACTGTGTAAGTACCTAGGTGTAGTCTGACAAAGTCCACACCAGTTAAGCTGGGCTGTTAAGGATATCAAGGTTTGAACTGATGGGCCTACAGGGGAAGACAGGCAGGCTTTGGGCACCTGCCTTGTTTTGTGCATTTACCTCAACTGAAATGCCTAAAGGTTTGCAGAGCATGTAGTTGAGCAAGGTTTTTAAGACGAGATTTCCTGAGTCCTGCTAAATGGCAAGTTTGAGGCTACATATTCTCTACAATAATTAAGGGAACCACTGTCAGTCAAGCAACATGTAATCCATTATAGTGTTGGATTAGGCTCCCTTAACTCCTTAGTCTTGGTTTCAGTCTCCTATGAGCAATACACTGGGATTTTCTTGCAGTGTCTGGGCTCCAGGTCTCTGTTGACTCAGGGGCAAAAAAACCTCTTCTAAATCTTTTGTGGATTGAGTCACTGACTCCAGAAGTTTCAGATCTCACCTGTGTTTTACCTGCTCTTCAACCATGAAATACTTTTCTGGATATCACTGAGTGTTGGACATGGTGGCTTCTCAAGCAGAATCACAGTAGTTACTGACACAGAACCTGAAGTTGATTTGTTTGGCAGCACAAATACAGCCAGTGGACAGCGATGCTTGCCCTGCAAACACAGACCTCGCAAATATCACAGCTCAGCCCCGTTCATGCAGGTTACACCAGCCAAGCCAGCTGAGCCCTGGGAATGGGAGGCTCACCTTGACTACGGCTGTGGCTGACAGCTCAGCTCCTACATGTGGCAATTCCTCTCCTCAGACTTCAGCTCCTATGTGGTGTTGGAGGTCTGAGCATCCCCTTCCTCCTGAGGGGGGTTATTTATTGCTTTCTCAATTAGGTGTTACCTTATTATCTAGCTCCTAATGGATTCAGGTAGTCAGTTCCAGCTGGGGACATGCAATGAGGTCTCTATTGTCCAGGTGGATAGGTTTTTGGGTGCCCTCATCAGGGTTCATTCAGAACCGGTGTGATGGCTGCAGTTCCTCAGCCAAAAAAAAAAAAAAAAATCTGTAGGTGGATGCATCATTAGTGACTTTCCTGGGTGTTATGCTTTTGCAATTCAGCACTGTCTATACACTTCATTTATAAAAGTTGAATGGTATAGAGTGATTGGCATAACAATAAAAGATTGAGATCTAGATTTCCTCTATGAGTGTTCAGAATTACAAACTCTGATTTTATAATAGAATCCTGAAAGTCTTCCTGTGAATATTTCACCCAGTACAATTTATTTATTCAGACCTTGGAATAGGAAGCACACATAGATCTACAAAGAGTTCTAACCTGCAGCAAACTTCATTGCTAGAATATTAATAGGAAGCATACTTGAAAAGGATATGAAACTATTTGGATTAATTTTAAAAATCAATTAATATTCAGAGATAACGTTTTGCAATACTTAATGAGCCCTACTCCTGACTTTGTGATAGTTCCTATATTCCTTTTTGCCATGCAAATTGACATAATATGGTATAACATTTATGTTTACAGTAATTCTCCTGACTGTGGTTTACTTTTTTTTTTTTGCCAGCTACAGTTGTTGGTTTGAAATATAGAAAGGCAAAGTGATGAATATCAAGAAGCAGTAGGATGTCACAGCTTGCTATTGTCAAATTCATTGGCATTTGGACAATCTTTTCTTGAATCCTCATTAAACTCTCCAACACCACCAAAGATTAAAAAAAAGAATCCTATCAGATCTATACAAGGTGATATTCAGAAATAAAACTTACAGAAGAGTGTAAGTAACACTACTTTACCCAAACACATCTTTACCTCTCTTAAGTTCACAAGATAGCCTTAAGTATAGGAAGAATTCTCAGAAATCAGAAGTTGTGAACACAATTCCGTGCAAGGCCTGGCTTCTTATAAACCTTTAGAAACAATTAGAGTGTTGTTGGAAGGGCTGTACTGTAACTGTCAGTCCTAGGGGAGCTTCTATGTATTAATAGAAAAAAGCATTTTAAGCGTAGACAGATAATAATGACATCATCTTTGTCTATGTGACAAGCATAGATGCTGTTATCACTCAGTGTGTGTATGTTCTTGTGCATGAGTGCCCATGCTGATATATTTACATAAAAGCAATAGTTAAATCAGTGGTTTGCTGGTTTTGTTCCTCTCTTTTTCTTCTTACACAGAAGAGGTGAAATCCTGCTTAGATGTTGACAGTATAAAGGATGCATACAAGCATCCTTTAGAAGGGCTAATTTTAATTCTTGACAGTTTGATTTAACCTTAGTTTTGTTTGCCTATCATAAATGAAGCAATATAACATTTATTTCTTGCACCTCCCTGCACACACTATATATTAATGGATTTACTTTTGTCCAGCTTCATTTCAGATAGATAGCCTTTTTTTTTTTTCAGGAATGTAATTTATTACTATAGAATGGTTTAGGGTATTTTTTTAATGGACCATTGGCTTAGTGAGAAAATTATGGTTTCTCCTACATGTTGTAAGAGATCTAGGTTTAGAACAGAGATTCCTGTCATAGAGTGTGAGAAAGCCTAATTGCTCATGTCATGCTGAATAATCCTTGTTTTATGGTTTCTTGACAGGAAACCAGGATATCTATGGATAATAAGGATCTTTCATAAGCATCAAAAATAAGAATGGAACAGCCCTAGTCAGTGGTTCTCACAGCAGCCATTCTCAGCAGTTTCTGGTGGGAGTGGAGCTACTATCTAGTGTCTCTTTCTAAACCAGCTCCTGTAGAAAAACAGCCATGGGAGAAAAGAGCAGCTATGCCGAACAGAAAGGATGAGAACAGTTGTCATCCATGCATAGAGACAAAGTTAGGCTCTACCTAACTCCTGCATTAGGTATCTAATCTGAAAAGGTGATTCTCAAATATTCTGCACAGCTGTCATATTCCCTGAAGCATTTAATTCCATAGAAAGCCATTTTTTGCTGTTTACCTGAAGATATGTGTTTGGTTTGCTCAAAACCACCCAAGCAGAGAAATGTCACCTTTATCCCACAACACATAAGAATTTCGACGTAGATTCTCCTCTGCCTCTAACATCTATGATGCTTAATCTTACATTTTATCTAATTCACATAAATGCAGACATCACTGTTGAATGATTGAATTGAGACTAGACTACAGGTTTATCTAACCCAAAGTAAGTGTTCTAACCACCAGGCAATAGTCTTGCTCCAATGGGTATTTTGCCTTGGCAGCAGGGCTGCAGAAAAGCTGTTCTGCACCTAAAACAACATCCTTTCTCCCCTAGATATATGTATATGTCCGTATTCTATTCTCCTCTCCCTCACGTTTCCCCAACTTCCACCAGCAGGAGTAACCACCTTCAGCAGTGGTGACTGAGAAAACCCCAAGCACACTTACAATATTTACCTGGAAATGCTGAAGACTGACATACCTTCAGTCCTAAAAGAAAGCAGAAATGAGATTTTCCTGAAGGACTGATCAAAACTCAGACCAATTACTTAATATAACGCATCAGGTGCCAGGGACTTTTTTTTCTGTCCTTTTGAGAGTCAGAAGCAAGATCTGCTCAGGTTTTGAAAAAAGCAGAGTCATGTGGGGCAGAGCTTTCTTTTCTAGAGGCAGTTTGGAAATGGAATGGCAGTTTGGGCTGGAAAATATTGAGGAGAAGAGAAATGACTTTCACTACCTAAACTTTAGAGATGGGTAGGATTTAAGCCATGCCAATGTTCTCAGCATTGTGATGTGTTAATTTAGGCCCCTCTATATCCAAGATACAGGTCTTTTTTAATGCTGTTGTAAGATACACAACTCATATATGGACTCTCTATGCTCCACTGCAGCATTGAGTGCCTAAACCTTAAGGGCTGGATTCTGAGCATTACAGCACTGACATCTCTTTGGACACCTGGGATTGTCAGGACATAAAATGAAGGAACAGAAACGAAGAATGGAACAGACTGCAAAGATATAGTTGCAGGTTAACAAAGAGAACAGAGGTAAGGAAAAAAAAAAGCCATTTTTGTTGAAAGAACAAGAAACTATCTGTTGTTTTCCTAGAGCTGCATTGTAATTCTAAATGGAGAAATGCGTAGGCTTGGAGGACTTAGTGTGTAATGTCTCTAGTTTGCCATTAGAGATGTCGTTTCTTTGTTTTTCTTTTTTTTTTTTTTTTTTCTGGGGTGGTGGTGGGGGTACACACAACACGTGTTTAGGAAATTTGTTTTTCCCCTTGTTTCTAGCTGTTCCCTCAAATTTTAGCTGCTGAGTAGCTCCAGTGCCTCTTAGCAGCTAATATGGACTGAAACACCTGGCTGCTTTCTCCCTTTCCAAGTGAGCATAGGCTGCATCAGCATTTCTGCTCCCCCACCAGTTATACTCAGACTGCAAGGAGAATGAAAACCGAAGGTGGGAACACCTCCAGTTCCCATTATTAATTCCCAATGTGCCTGGGGAGGTGGCAGCAGGAAGAGAGAGGGGAACATCATAGAAAAAAGTAAAAAGTCTGTAAGAATAAGAGAAGAGGTGGTCTTGTGCCTAAAAGGAAGGAATGGCTTTCTCATAGCAGCAAAAACTTTAGGCTTCCAGTCTTGGGAGCCTGGGGAATCCAGGGAAGGGATATGTACAGCTGCCAACGTTGGCAGGAATGTGTGTCCTGGCCATTTGCCTGCATTTCCTAGATGTCTGGAAATCCGCTGGATTTCTGCTAACAGCGACGATCTGCCAGCAGAAGTGGTGGTGTTAGCAGAAATAGGAAGGAGTTGATGATTGCTGGAGCAAGGCACAGTGTCCAAAGGACTGGCACAGTTTGGGACCCAAAAGAAGGTGGAAATGCTGTACACGATGTGAGAAAGGCTAAGTTGACATTTTCCTGATATTGCCAGGTATGCACTTTGTCTGTAGAGATTCTCTCCTGTGCAAGGTGATGATCTAACATCCTCCTCGAGCAGGTACAAATGCATGCACTGGCAGTGCAGGACAACAGATCAAACATGCAGAGGCTATTGCACATGTAGAAGAAATTGCTGACTGTCATTTTTCAGCAGCAAAAAGTTTCTTTTTCATGTGTACGTTTAGATGTCCTTTCTGTAAACTTCAGATAGATTTTTCCAGGTTTAGAAGAACAAAGCTTCATTCTAACTTTTTTTTTAAAAATCTGAGACAGAGTCAAGAAATCTATTTTTTCAGAAAACAGTATGGTTGGTAATGCATTTTTATAATTTCATTTTGGTCTGTTTTGTGTTTTTTAACAAAGAAAATCAGCAATGTTCCCAATGTTTTCCTTGTGGTCTGACTTATGAATATCAGATTTCAGCTACTGCAGCATCTCTCAGACAAAAACTGGCTTTTACATTATTTTCAGTGAAGGACTGTGGAAGCATGAAAGTCCGTAACAGCAAGGTCCAAAATTAAAGACATCACTGAAATTTGTTATGTGCAACCCATTACATTTTTTAATAAACTAAAAAAAGTTTTGCTGGTGGGAATATGCCTAGGTGCCCTCATGTTACACTTTAATGAAATACTTATTGAAAAAGCTTTCTTGAAGTACTTCTGTTGAAATACTTCAGCAAATGGCAGATGGCAACACCCACTGGGCTACAGCCTGGAAAGTCTTGCAGGACTTAATTATGTGGGATTGTGAGGAAAATTGAAACTTGAAAAAGTTTTGCGTTTCATTTTTTGTACAGTATGTCATGGGCCACCCTGCAGTCCCGGTTCCCATTTTTACTCTAAAAGGTTTGCTTTGACTATGGCATGTCTGAATATGTTTTTAGAAAGATTTACTTCATCTCTTTTTCTATTCAGAAAAAATAATTTTGCAAAAGGTTACATTATTTTTCAAACCAAATGTTTGTTTTTATATTTCAGTAAAGGCACGTAGTAGGGCAAGTGGCCCCATTAGGATGGGGATGAAAAATCTTAATTGAAAATTATTCCACATGAACCAGTCAGAGTCATCAGACTTCTTAGTCAAAAGATGGCTTATATCTCCCAGCTGTAGAGCAAAGTCTAAAGCTGTGCAGTCCTTCCTAGCCCTTAGTACAAGATCGAGTTTAGGTTTCTGTTATCTTTCTGAGAACTACAAATATTTCCTTCTGTTTTAATTCATGCATGTTTGCATTCGCAGGATATTTTTTGTTTTCAGTTTCAATCTCCACAAAAAAAAATTCAGTATCCCACTGAATCTATTAGACGTTGGCACTGATTTGAATGGTTGTAAAGAGAGGCCTCCAAGTGGGAACATTTTATGCCTATTTAGGAGGCAGACTCACATTGTTAGAGCAGTGGTCATTAAGGGACCTAAGCGAGGCAGCACACAATGCTCCTAAGCTTGGCATGAAATAACAGGACAGTCAACATTTAAATCCTAGCATGTCCCTTACAGGCATTTACCCTTATAATCTTTGATTCCAGTTGTATGATAAATATGATAAGTACTCCCTGCAGTGTAGGCACATTAAATGCAGACAAAGATAAGTTTCAAAACAGAATTATCAGTATAAAACAGAGAACAATAAGGGGACAATGAGTAAAGACTGGGAAATCTAGGCAAATGCTGATTTAGAAGCTGGAATTGCCTCCACCTGGGACTGAAAATCTGTAACATCTGTATTCAGAACACAACAGAAACAAAAGCATAGAAAAATACACTTTTGAATGCCCAGGATGCTTCAGGAAATGCATTTTGAAAAATTGTCCACAATTATTAAAATGTATTCATTATATACCTGTTTATTTAATAATTCATGTAATTGATCCATATAGGGTGAGACTGGTTCCACCTTGCCTAATTACCTAATGCTGAGAGTGACTAGTAATGAAAGATTATGATACGTGATTTCTACAAAAGGAACCTTCCCCTTGTACCCTTCTGCTCTGCAATAACTAGAAATTTCTATCACCTACTTTACCGGGAATCTTGACCTCATATAAGCCTGATTATCCCTTAAGACTCATCCCTCCTAGCCAGTACAATGTACATTCGCTGGGAGATTTTTAGAGCAAAGCAAAAGACCTCCAGTTTGCACATGTTTACGCTTAAAAGTTATTGTCTGATTTGCTATATTTTCCTCTGTCTTTATTGATTGCTGTATGAAGTCTTCTCATGAAAGGTCTGTTTTAAGGGCTTTTGCTTTTCCTTGCTACCAGAAAATGATCAGTCTGTGATTGGCTGTGCTAACAAGTTGCTACCTCTGATGTATGGACAATTATACGCAGCCAGTACTTTAAAAGTATATCTCTTAAAAAAATGCCTCTCCTCATTTGATGAAATGTTAAGTAACTGGAATTGCTTGTTGCTTCTCAAAAATGCCATGAAGCCTATAATCTGCCAGGCAGAGATTCACTGGCTGAAAGCGGGGGAGAGGCACTTTAGCCATGTCCATTATTACTGATTATCTGAGCGTGCGTGCTCACCTCTCCTGACCTGGTGGCTGGGCAGTCCCCCAGTGCCACCACTACTTTTCTTCTCCATAGCAGTGATGGTGCCAGGTAGACTTTCTGATTACAGTGAGAGCAGTTGTTCCCTATCATGGCCTCTTCCAGTCTCTGTGAAAACCCCTTTTCCTTTGGGTCAATGGAACATGAGGCAGAGGATTAGATCAGGATTGGCAAAAGCAGTCTTCTACTATCAGAAGCATTTTAATGACCTAGTCATAAACTCCACCTTAAAATCCAACAGGGTTGTTTTTTGGTTTTTTTTTGTTTGGTTGGTTGGTTGGTTTTTTTGTTCCCATTGCTACTACTGTCAGGTTGTTTCAGAAGAAAACCTCTTTCCTCTGAGGTTTAGAACCTTTCTTTTAAATTGCATATGGTCATTCTGTTCCCAGCTTTCCACAATGTTGTTTAATTTACATGGTGATTACACTCTGATGTGCATAACATATTTTATCTCTCCATATTTGGCTAAGCTAAACAAACCCATTATTTTGCCTTCCCTCAGAGGACTTTTTGGTCCCTTGATCATCCTAATAACTACTTTATGTCTGTTCCAGTTTGAATTTCTCTTTCTGGTTGACCAGAATTTTACATAGCTTTCACTGAGGCAGCTGATATCCCTTAGCTGACACACAGGGGTAGCCCTGGGATTGCAGAACAGACATCAGAAAGGAATGCAAAAAGGAGTAAACTCCAGACTCCCTCCAAACACTACCTCTTCAAATCCTCTGGTAGTGCTAGAGGGAAAAAAATGGGCAACTGTCTGCAAGATTTGATCTCCGTCAGTCTAACTAGTTGGTCCAGTCCCTCTTCTCACCATCTTTTAAGCCATTTGGATGTGCAAGAAGCAAAATGGCAATATGGGCTCTGTGCAATGTCTTTCATGCAGGTCAAGGAACTGATGTGGAAAAATTCTTCTGGAACACCCCTCCCTGTCATGGTGTTTGCAGTAGCAGGACCTGGTTCAAGTTCAACCTTGTAGAAAAAAAAGTACTACAAGCAAAAGCCTCGGTTTTGCACTTTGTCATGGAGTTGTGACACTGACCGTTCATAGGCTTTGAAACAAAACCAAATTATGACTCCAGCCTTTCCATAGCTTTGGGCAGGACCCTGAGAAAGAATAGCAATATTTTTCTTTACTTGCTGTTCTCTAATTATGGATTTTAGACACTCTTCAGTCCTTTCCTCCTGAAGAAGACTGTATCTGCTTCTTTCATTTAAAGTCACTACACTATTCAGCGGGGTTTGTATACCAATAACCTTAAGAGAAGGGGTTCCAGCCTTTTTTCTCTAAAAGAAAGATCAACTTCTTCACCACATACATATGTTCAGCAAACAGCAATAAGAGACTTCCTCAGTCTAAAATGCTTCTGTCATTTACATGTGAAGTTTAAGTCACAAAGAGCTTCAGACATCATCCAGAAATTACTACAAGAGTGTCTGAATGAACCCTGCTGGGAAGCAGCCAACACAAGGGCTGAGAGGTTTGAGCATCTTTTCCATTAAAATTATTGCATTATCTCAGCCATCACACAAAAATACTCCCTGAAAGAGGAAGTTACTTAGCAATTCTAAGGAAGGAGCACCACGATCCAGTCCTCTGCTAAGTTCCTGTGTAAAGGCCTGTCAAATTGCTTCCTCTTTTTTTTTTTTTTAATCCTTTGACACAAGCACATTAACTTAAAACCAAAGTGGGAATGCTGCCAGCAAATCTTTTAAGGTGAAATGAGCTTGGGACTTAAAGCTAAAACTATTAGAAGTGTGGGGTTTAATGCAAATTATACACATTAGTTTGAATGTCTGATTAACCACTAAATGTTTTACATAATCATTTTGTTTCCCTGTACTATTTAATTACCAGTTTCTTATCAATAGCCTGCTCAGGGTCTACATTTAGCTGCTTGCCAGGCAAGGTCCTTTGATCCAGAAATACTTTAAGACAAGGATTTCCAGATGTACCTAAGGGAACCAGACATCTGGCTTCGAATGGTCATGAATCTTAAAGAGCTTAAAAGGTTTCTGTACAGGATTGCAGAATATTCCTTTCACTCTCATTTTTATTTGGTAGTGCTTAGAAAACTCACCTATTTTGCTGGCTATCAAGCACATAAACATAACACTAAAAAGTACAAATTTAGCATGTAAAGAAAGAAGCCAAAAGATGGAAGACAAGATAACGTGATGAATAAATAGTGACCAGACCTTAACTTATTTCTGTGGGTACAAGGAGTTTCACTGACAAGAGCAGAAATTGCAAGGACACATGGTAGTTAGTCTGCTCAGGGAAGTGCAGATCTACCCTTGGAATAGGTACTGTGCAGAGATATAACCAGAACCATTTTGCCAGATATACCACAGCTGGAAAGAGGAGACATCCCCAAAGAGCAGAGATGTCATGCAGTGAGCACCTCAGCACCATTCCAGATCTGTGCGTTAAAGTCCCAAATGGGTCCAAGGGCTGCAAACACAATCAGTCTTAACTACAGCTGCAATTAAATGCTATTTTTTTTCTTTACAAAGAGATACATGACAAGACTGCACCTCTACTTCAGAAGTGGTTTTATCTCTTGGGTAAGAGTGGAGTGTCTTACGAATGTTTCGTGAATCCCAACTAATTGCGTGTGCAGTGGGGAGCAACACAAAGGCCATCCCAAGGAAGGGAGAGACTAGTTGAGGAGGTGAAGGAGGAAGCGGTACATGGTGAGAAAGCAGTGGAAGGAAACTAATTTGCAGATTCAGTTGCCGACAGCAAGCTACTACATTCATTTGTGGGTTGGCAGCTGTGGAGGATCCCAGATGAGCCTGGATCGTCCCTGCTGCTCCGGCTGGTTTCAGCTACCGTTGGAGACGGTCTCCAACTCCGAAGTGCTGGCTTCACTTGTGCTGGCTTCTGCCTCTCCTACCCCGTACGGCTGGAGGAAAATTTGAAGGGGGAATTTTTATTATTTCGCACCTTTCTGCCTTTTGAAGAGGAATCTTGTTTTCCTCCCGGGAGTCAATTTACACTGGAAGAGATTACCATTTTATGCAGGTCATGTTAATTGTTTTAATATAGATTTTGAATAATTAAATAAAGATCTCGCAATTCAGAAGGCAAGAACCACAGACAGAAAGGATTAATGCGTGTTGTGAGTTTTACATTCTGGAGGAAATAGTGTCTTCTGTAAGTTCAATATATATTTTCAATTAAAAACAAATTTTAAAATGTTTCTTTTAAAAGTCTTTGTAGTCTTGAGTATATTATGTAAAGGTAATTTTGTAATTGTTAGAAAAGTGCCCATAAAAGATTAGTACTTTCAAACCAACATGGATAAAATTGTGAGATGTAGAAGCAATTTACACTTTTTAATAAGTACATTGTTCTTGTTGAGAGAGATTATTGTATTCACTGACAGCCAATTTTCTAGTGATGAATTGTCTAAAATCCCTTCTTTCTGATATTTTTAGTAAGTAGATGAATAAGTGGTAAGCTAATTTTTATGTTTTTCTTTACAGATCAAAGCATTCTTTTAATTACATTTCACACCAGTATTACAGATAAACATATGAGTGCAAGAAACAGTAGCCACATTACATTGTTAGAACTGTAAGTCTGTGTCTTGTCATTTAGATCAATTCCTCTCTATTTTTTTAATTCTGTTATTTGTTCATCCAGGGCCTGAACCAATGACCAGGGAAATCAGTGAGAAAATTCCTGCCAATTTCATAGATTTTAGGATAAAACTTAATGCCAAAACTTTTCTCCTATGTATAAATAAGTCTTTTTATTTTTTTACTTAATTTTCAAATACTTTCTGTTGCCCCTCTCCCCCTAGTATAAAACAACCATAAAAGCCTTGTTGACAGGAAAGTGGTTTAATTAAAAAAAAATATCTTAATTTAGTCTGCGGACCTCATCTCACACTCTGCTGATATATTCTGTGCACGTTAACTCCTCTTTCAGTAAAATCCTGTAAGTAAAGTAACTGCAACGATGATACAGAGAAGTAACAAGTATGTATGACATTGACTTGTGTCCTGAATGGGATAAATTTGAAGTGTAATGGGAAAACTTAAGTTTTCATTTTTTTTCTCTCTCTTTCTCCCAGAGGTACAATAATTATGAATGCGTAAAAACCAATGCAATCCTTGTCTGTTGAAAGGATCAAATGTTCTTTTCTCAGCCTCTGCACACTTGCTGTAATGTAAAGGAGTGAAGCATACACCCTCTCCGTAACCATCCCTGAGACACTCAGGTTAGTTGTGCACCATTGGTGTGACAGTCACCTGCTGAGGAGCGCTGGGTACTGACCTGACCCCTTCCAACACCCGCACTTGTGCACATCTGGACATCAGTTCTGCTGTGCCTTTTCTTCCAGGCTTTTCTAGGCAAGGCGAGGATCCCCCTTTGTCCTCCCTGCTCTAACTGGTGTGCTGAAAGTCATCTGTATCCCACTGGGCGAAGAAGAGAGAATGTGTGCAGGTAGCAAACCTGACTCCATTACTTGCTACTTTAGAAAAATGTTATTACTCTCTGGTAGACTTGGATGTTTTCAAACAGCGTGGCACTAGAAGGATGGAAAGGATAGCCTACGGTCTGGCAGGTGGAGCCGTAACCATGAAGAGAAGATGAGGACTGAGTCCGCTCAGGATTTAATACAACAGAATGGGGAGGCACAAGGCAGTTGGGAGGTTCTCAAACTCATAGCATGAATGGAGTCATTTGGGTTTTGCAGGAGTCCCATCTTTCTCCCCAAACTTTGTCTTTTGTCTCTGGCCAATGTGGCTTCAGTCTGGCCTGTGCGAAGCTGTGATTACATAGGAAAGGCATAATAGAGATTCTGGCCCCTTTTTTATTTCTCCTCTCTAAGTGAAATATGAGATGAATTAATAAAAGGACACCTGTGTTGAAAAACGAGGCGATCTACCCGATTAGAGTATGAAGTGCTACATTTAGCATAACATCACAATGTAGAAAATTATAAGCAAACAACTATTGAATGGTAATATTAGGATTGTATTAATAGGCATTATACCACAATATTAAGCACATTTTTTAAAGTAGCAGACTGTCTACATGCCTAAAATTTCAATAAGGGACACTGTGAAAATTCAGCTTCACCTCACCATATGTAGATATGTAGATACTGTAATATCTATATATGTCTTACTAGATCATATATCCTGATATACATCCAAAATATAAGACCTCAGATATTGTTTTCATCCAGAAGCCTGTTAACACCACATATTGCTACCTCATGGAGCCACCTAAACTCCCTCATTAAAGACAGTTTAAGTATCAGTATCATTCTGTGGGTAATAAGGAGCTATTTGTAGGGTTTTAGTTTCAAAGTCTTTTCCACAAATACATCTGTCTGGAGCTAATTCTATACTAGAGTCAAAGCACCTGGTAACTGCTAAGGTTTTACAACACTTCCCTGCACTACGCAGTTTAGATACATTTCAAAGATACTATTTTTTCAAGATGCTTATTTAGAGTGTTCTTGTTTATTTGGAGTGTTAAACATTAATTGGCCAAAAGATCAGTATATGGCTTTGAAAAAGGTCTGTGTCAACAGCCCTCTTTCACGAAACATCAAATAGGCAGAATTTGCTGTATAAAAAGCTGCACTAGTAAACTACTGCTGTTCCAAGCAAAGAGAAATCAGGTGTACTTCCAAAGTTTTGACCTCTTCTGGTACTTGCATTTTTTTATTTGATCTTAATATTCGTGACTGTAGTTCAGGGGAAAAGTTGAACCTTCTCATAATCAGTCTCTGCTCGTCCTACATGCTAAACACCACAGTGCTGACTTTGCCTATTATACCATGCCTTTGACTGCTATGTGTCAGCCTAAGCCAATGACTGTTGGAGCCATCCACTCTAAAAGTAATAAAGATCTCAATCATAATGACTGGATCTACATGTGAAGGGAAAATGCATAATTATTTTGCCAAGTGGAGATAAAAAAAGATCTTTATGATCACTGCTGCCACCTAATTGCTCAGGAGAGACATTGATTTGAAGAGCTCTCCATGGCTGTGCATCCTGCCATCAGTCAATGGAATCCCTCAGTGGAATAATAATATATCACATTAACAGTATATTGTACACTTTCAAGGAATGTCACACACCACACACATGCCAATTGGTTAACTCCCCAAACTATGCTCTGAAGCACTATGCCCTGGGAACTATTATTATCCTGCCTTAGGGTTAAATAAGCTGAACCAAAGCAAACAACATCTCCTACACAGTCAGTGAGCTAGCCAGAAACTGAAGCTTGGAATCTAGATTTTTAATCATACCTTCCTTACTAACCACTACATAATAATGCCAGGTATTGGTCCTGTTTACCAGTGTGTTTAATTAGTTATTTACCTTTTCAGAAGTACGGAAAGAGAGTCAATAAACCACATGTAGATGACTTTCAACTACCTCTTAGAGCATAAACCACTTTTTAAAAAATGTTTCAGTTATATTTGTTTCTACTGCTGCATAATGTTAATTGTCCTGAACCGCACACTAGAGCTTTGCTTCAATCTGTAACCACTGGGAACTTCCAGGTTTTCACTGTATTTGCCGAGTCTTGTATTCTTTAAATATGTCCTGTAGCCCATGATTCAGCTAAACACTTTGACAATGTCATTCAAACTATTTTTTGAACATTTGTGTTTAGTATGAATTGATATGCAGTAGTGTTTGAGGTTTACGAAACATACTCTTTAATATGAACAGTCACTTTGCCATCTAGTTCTTAAACTGAAAGAAAGGATACAAACACAATGAAGACACTTGACACCAAGAGATTTATTTTTATATAGTCTCTGAAACAAAACAAAACCAAGGAAAGGGAAATAATTTAAATAAAATAATAGTTATTGAAGTTATTGGCACATGTATAAACCTTTAGTAAAGGTCTTTTTTAAGTAAGAGGTTTTTATCTTTCATTATTAGAGACTCTTTCACGTTGACTCCAATCACGTGTTATTTTCTGGGCCAGATCCAAGCCTATAGTGGTTGGAGAGTGAGTGAAAGTTTGGAGAATTAGAGTAAGACGTGAAAATTTGAGGAAATGTCAGTTTTCTGCTTGTGGATTCCAGCTGATGTTATGAAAATGCTGAAGGTATTAAGTCAACTGAGTGTCACACAGAGAATCTGAGATAGACAGGAAGAAGTTGGGGAAGCCATATATAATAACCTCAATTTTGTAAAAACTAGGCATCTTACCTGAGCATGCCATGTGGAATTCTCCTGTGTTGATTGGGAAGTGCTGAGCTTTTTCACAGAGCTTTTTTTCCCAAAGACAGGGAGAACAAATCATAGTCTGAAGACACTTCTTCCCATTTAATACAGAGGGACAATAAATGACCTAGCTGTCATGACACATCCGATGTCTAGACTCCCAAATGGAAGAGATGAGTTTGGTTTAGTCTTATCATTGACTTCAATGACTTGTAGGTTCCAGAAGACAACTAATTATGTGGTAAAAGAAGAATTTTTCTTTTTTTGGTCCCAAGAGCCAGAACTGAGGATTGCCAAAGTGTTTGTATTGGCATAAAGTAACGTATACCTAGATGCCTGTATGTTTCTATGAAAGACCTTATTTTTATTCTATCATACTTAGAAAGCTGGAACAAGCATACTTTTACAATGGTTCAATATCTGGTTGAATACATGCCTGTTACAGAGGTATTTAGAAATTTCCTCATTCACAGAAAGGGTATTGTGGTAGGTCACAGAAATAGGTCATAGAAATCAAAAGCTGTATTTTCATGAGCAGCCAAAACGACCTAACGGCTGCCACCAAGAAGGAGGATTTTGCATCTTTTCCCTTCACAAGCCTTACCTTCCTGCACCCAAACAAGTCCCATTCATGCTGTCCTGTCAGCTCCCTGAAATCAACTTTGAAAATTATTAGAAGCCTCCACGACCTTATTAATCTCTGGCCCCTTCCCTTCCCTTCTTTCCTTTTTCAATAGATTAGCTCTTAGGGCAGTCTGCCAAGCACCAGCCTCATAGAAGACAGGCAGGGATATGGAACAGAGAGAAGAAAAGGGAGGAGAAAAGGGAGGAGAAGGAGTAAAATCTCCTGGTTTAGGTAGTGGCAAGCTGTTAAATCAGCTTGCTGTCCAAGTGCTGCTGCTTGGAATCATGGACTTCTACTTGCAGATGAAACGGCTGGGAAAGTGGGAGGATGAGAGGAATATGCTTACAGAGTATTAGGGAGAATTCCAATTTGAAAAATCAATTCTTTAGATGAGGAGTTCTGGGTAGATCTTTATTTTAAACACTATGCAAAAAATCTGTCGTACTGAGTTGCAGAAAGCCCACACAACTAGTAAAAATGAATAAAGTTAACAGAAGTGCTATTACTTCCAGGCTAATATTTTAAAGACAATAGACGTTTCTCTGCTCAGCATTATGGCAATATTTGACCGGGGGCAATAACACTCAAACTGTTTTCAATCTCTGGTTGTACTTTAATAGGACTCTTGTGATCAGTAGAACATAGCCATGGCGAACACTTACCTTCAAAGAGCTTTACAGACATTAAAAGCCTAATCCTGCCACTTCTAATTGTGTTCCGTGATCAATTCCTTATGCTGGGGGTCAGGATAGGAAAATCATAGCCTGGGTCCAATGCCATTAGCTGTGTTGGACAGCCCCGTTCTCCACCTTTTGACTTAGCACGCTACCCCTGGGAACTGCGCACAAAGTGCTGTAGAAGTGCTCTGATGTATTTGCTTATGCTGTTCTTTTGTTGTGATGTTGAAGAGGGTTTAAAGACATTCATCTCAAAAAAACTATAAGAATTCAAAATGTTTGGGATCTTTCTGGACTGCAAATAACAAATAAGGACAGGAGGGTTTAGCTGCTCACCTTTTGTAAGGTGAAAGCATATAAATCCAGTATGAAATGAGGATGAGAGAGGTACAACTAAAGAAATTAATTTAATACTCCCTACAATTCAGGACAGTGTATATAAAAAAAAGCAATACAACCTCCATAACCATTCTCACTAAAGCTTATGACAGATTGCTGGATTTGAACTTCAGTACTGTTCTAACAGCCCATTTATAATGTTCAAAGGAAATGCAATTAGACATATTGCACTCATCACCTTATATTCAAAATTAGCAGATTTAATTCCCAGCAAAACCCATGAGTCTCCTGTTTGAAGCCAAGCTTGTATCATCTAGTTGAAGGATTTACTCAAAAAGCAGGAGTTTGGGGAGTTTGGGGAGATAAGTGCATTATCTTCATGGAGCGTATATTACCTTCTAATAACTCTAGAAAAGCATTTTTGGAGTTCAGAGAGCTTATTTCTATTCTTATTTGTTACAGTTGTTATTTATTTATTTATTTAATGAGTATTTGTATAGCGTGCTGCTGCGGATAGGATAAAGTTTGGTTTCTTATCTATGATTGCATTTTTCTATGCTGTTAGCAAGTGGTAGGGTAGTATCTGCTGCCTTATCATTAATACATTTATTTATGTTATTGAAATTAAGGTCGTTATCAAATCTGTTAAAAATTTCATACACGTGTGTATAGTTGGCATGGAGAAAAGGATTTATCTGAAGGAGATATGTAACTGAAAATGAGCATAAAAGGAAGAGAATTCATAGCCTAATGCTATTCCATACTTCCTGAATTTTAGAATGAGACAACAAATTCAGTGCACCAGTTTTCTTCCATTTATTGTCTGCTTTTCAGGAGGAAAAAAAAAAGGTACCTGTGAAAAGAGAGCAAGAAAAAGAGGACTTCACTGTGGTAGTTTCACATATTTATCATAAAAACTAACATGGAAAAATCTAAGAAAAAGTCAGATTTGCACAGCTGACCAAAAGGTGCTATGAAAGCAGAACCATTAACTTGGAAAGGCAGACACACAAAAAAGATGTAATTTTTTTTCTCTTGAGTGGTAGCTGGTACTATAATTTTTATTTTTTTTTCAGTAATGAAGACATTCTAGAAAGGCTCCAAAGCTTATCATATGTGGTTATCTCAACTTCTAATCAGTTTTGATATTGAAAAAACCTGAGGCTCTCCTACTAACTTAACGAAAATATGAGCAGTATCACAACACTTACCAATTGCTGTGAGTAGAAAGAGGACTAGATACCCGAGTATGACTGAAAAATGCACTAGGGAGAAATAGAATACTGAGTTTCCTAGCTCTCATCCTCATCTTCTCCTCAAACCCTTGGGTATTTGTGTTTCACAGGAAGAAAAATCAGATCTCATTACGTCTAGTTATGATATTTGGGCATGCAGTCAGGGGAATAAACATGTACCCTGTATTAGGCAAGGGCCATCAACGTAGCGTGTAGGTGGAAGTGCTAATTCCCCTGTGGGTCCCCTTTTAGCAGGACTGAGGAGTGTCATATTGCTTCGCTCAGCAGCCTTAGGAGGTTCCTGTACTTAGCAAAGCCAAGACATATTATGCTGAACTGCTGAAGAAGTACCTTTACTCAGTAAGTATAAGCATCCTTTTGCTTTGTAACTACAGCAGGAACCTACCTTTCTTTGTAGGAGCTGATATTTAATTTGTTAATGCCCACTCGTAGCAGCTTTAACACATGGTAGTTACACTCTTTAAGCCTATGAACACTTGTGTGTGCAGTGGAAAAGTTACCTGGAACAGTTTTACAGTAGAGCTCTCTTGCTGGCTTTGCTGACGTAAATATTGAAGATGTTTTGGCACTACATCTTCCCTAGAAAACCTAAAAGACCTACTTTTTGATTAGAGCCTGAACACCTTCAGCACTCTAGAACTACAGTAAAAAGAAAGTATTTTCTCCAGAATGTTAAAAATATGATTCCTTTTTTCCGTTGATGGTTCCCTGTACATTTCACTGGGTTTCACACTGCTTTGAAAATAATAGTGGTTCCTTTCTCCACACATTGTTCTCTCTATTGATTTCTAGTGAGATGGGTGCAACTCCTGCTTAATCAGTTGAATGGCATACAGCTGATGCTCTGATTGCATTCACTGCACCTAACATTAAATTGCTAGCTTGGCACATGTGCAGTATTCAACGAGTCAAATCCTCACTTTCTCAGCGTTTGCTAACAGAAAAATGGGTCATATATAGGTGTCTGGTGAAGAGGTAGACAGTTCCGAAATACATCTAAACATATTTACACAAATGCACACACAGAATTAAATGCATTATAATACACACAGAACAAGTACAAAGCAAAAATTATTATACCTTTTAATGGAAAAATCCTCAATTAAATGGACTTATTTGGCTTGACAGTTTTAGCTCAAGGTAGGTCTGTGGTTCAGACAAGTTGATACATCAATATTTATGATAGAAAGGGAAAGGGGTAAAATTGGAAAGTTTCCTAGAATATTTGAGAAAAATTTACTGCATCATTTAGTATGTACCAGATACATTACCTAGATGTATTAGTAGAAAATGGAGGGTATGTATTTGCAACCACAGAGACAGACAGAAATAATCTTCTGCCCGATATAAAAGCTTTCTTCAACCCCTTCTGAGAAGATATCTCACTTCCATACATCCGATTTATTAAACATACATAGGATCATGGCACATCATAGGGAATGTGAGAATGAAATGAATGAATGGGTTGACAGGTTTCTAACAGGAAGATGTGATAGAGAGGAAACCATGGAAGCAAAGATTAAAGCATTAGAGAAACCACATAAATCTTTATTAAAGAAATATCTATGCCTAGCTTATACAAGTAGCCATAGTGCATGAGGAAAAAATAACGGCATATCCTGAGAAATGACTGTATATTATGACCAAAATTTAGATTAGCAAGTATGGCATACCCTAGTGCTAGAACCTGATACAATTTTTATTAAGTCTCTTTATACACAGCTTTGCATGTTAATACCATGTTCTCCTTTGATCTGGTTAGTCATCCAGCAGGAAGCTAGCAGAAGACAGTTAATTTATAACAAGAAGTACAGTAAAGAAATGACTGGTTTCTTTGTAGGACACAAAAAAAAGATTTAACATGCTACCTAGCATAATTGTGCAAGGCTTGAGTCATTATCCCTGCCAGAAAGACATTGTACAACTTGAAGTCTTCCTTCTAATGGGCCAAGAGAGCTCTTCCACATCTCTGAGTGTCTTAGATGGAACTAGAGTTTGTTTGCCTAGTGTTTGGATTGGTGGGGGGTTTGGATTGTTTTGAGTGGGGGGTTATATTGATGGAAGCCATCACTGAGACAGATCAGGAGTTTGATGGATTTTGATTCAGACACAGACTGTCTGGGGACAAACAAAAAATACTAATGTTGTCTGGCTGACTGTCCTGGGAAGCATACTAAGAGAAGAGCAGATGAAGCCTGTACTCACAGCGTTTCATCATAGCATTAATCTTACTAAATTGTGCCGGGGACAGTACCTCCCAATAAACTATAGTACGGTGAGGATATGCTAATTAAGTGGAAGTGGATTTCTTGTTTGATCAGACTGCATCTGGTTGATCTGTGATGGCGATGACAGCAACGATAATCTAATCTCATCCACCCACCCATCTGGTACTTCTAATAAGTTTATTGTACTGTTGTACCTATATCATCAGTCATGGATGTAAAACATATAAAGACTGCAAACGTAAATAAGGAATGACATATTAACTGAGCAACATACACATTGCTGTGTTTACAGGGCTGGGAAGTGGGTCCTCTAGGGAACTTCTCATTACAGATCAGCTGCTGATATGCTGCTATTAAGACCCAGCTGCTTGCTTCTGCCACATAGAGGTTTGTGGTGATACCTACTGCCACTTAGTACTGCACAAGGAATGGCTTAGTAATGCACAATGAATGCAATTAAAAAATCTTTGCTGGGCACTTGGATGTGATTCTGTAAAACAGTCATAAGGAGGGAGAGAAAAAAGTGCACAGCAGTATTTCATGCACATTAAATTTATTTACTGTCTTGAAACTTGCTTACGCAGAGAACCTCCTCTACAAAGCTGGCCAGTGCGTCACTACCTTCTCTCGCTTTCTTCCTTGTTACTGCCAGCTTTGGGTGTCTGCATACTCACTCAGTCTTTCTTTTCAGATAATTAATCTTCCAAATAAGCATTGTCCTGTCCCTCAGGCATTAACTGTTAAGTTCTAGTTTCTGCTTTTGACTCACTACCATGTCTTGTTCAGCTTTATGCACTTATCTCCCTGCTCCAGCCTTATCAGGCAATCCTTTTGTGACAAGAATTCAGGGGAGGGTCTGTAGCGTTGTCACTATTTTCAGCCTCTACATAATGTCATCAACAGTTTAAACTCAGTTGTTGGCAGCACTGCAGATTTCAATTCCTTTTTCAGGTGTTTAGCTATTTTAGATACACTTCCTTTTCTTCAGCTTCCTAATTGAAAGTGGTTGTTTTGCATCTTGCTTCAACTTGCATCTTTAGTTTAAGTGTATTGCATTCCCTGTCAAACACTCTGACCTGATCAGAAGTTGTATTTTGTACTTCCTTTAAATTTTAAAGCTTAAACCAGCAGATTAGAGGTATCTGATGCATGACACTGACAATTACTTTCATTTCTGTTTTTTTTTAAATTATTCAAGTGTATTAATAGCATGTAAGAACATTTGCAAGTTTAAAAGATAGAATGCCCTTTAAAGAAAGGTTATGTTCAAGTGAGAAGAAAGGTAACTTTGATTTGTATAAGCAAATTACCTACACAATCAAACACACTTATATATACAGAAATACAAACATGCAAATACATCCATTAACTTCATCTGTCTCCCTACTTTTCCCAGGATTTCTTGTATTTGGTGGGAAATACAGTGAAAATACAGCTGTAAATTTCTGTGCATTCATACTCTGTTACTTGTGTGGGAGCTTGAATTCACTAGTATTTAAAAGACAGAGAAGCATGCTAGCATATCTTATCTGAATTGTTAGAGCACAGATTTGTTTAAATCTCGAACGTATTTTCCTCTCTGGTGGAGAGAAACTTCCATGAAGAAAATAGTTGGCATACAGCATTCAATTGCTTCAAACAAAAGAGCCAAGGATGTTAAAGAGCTGGTGCTGGAAGGTTCTTGTTCTTGGTGTCCTAAACCTGCATTCCCTGTGTCAATTCATGGTTTCCTTTGGCGGCACTAACTGTACTACAGGCACGTGTTGTGATCAAAGCATTTGGTATCTATGTCAGCTCCAAGAACCAGCGCTATCCTCACAAATACTGCACAACCCCAATCAATTTCACTGAAAACAAGATATGAAAGACATAACTAGGTATCACTAATTTGTATCTGAGTTTCTGAACTTACCTTCCACTACACCTTTCTAGCATATGAGCCTTTGGGAACACAACATCCACATGAAAAACATTTCTGAACATAAGCTGGATACTGGTATCTTCCTGTGACATAAGTAAACCTCAACAATTTTGTCTCTGTTAGTGTAAATGTGAATATATTACTTGTAGCAATGAATTGTGCTGCCATTAGCTGTTTCCAGAACTCATTAAGGAACAAAACTGAAATATGGCATTTAACTATTCACAAGAAGAGTCTGAAACAGAGCAGTGGGTGTTACACTATATCAAGAAGATGATGCTGTTTTACCAAAGATGTTCTATAGTACCCCTATTCAGCAGAAGAAGAGCTAAGCAATAGCTTCAGAGAACATACAAACATGTATACAGGTACATATTTGAGCAACCTGGTCTAGTGGAAGGTGTCCCTGCCCATGGCAGGGGGGTTGGAACTAGATGATCTCTAAGGTCCCTTCCAACACAAA
The DNA here is from genome assembly GCF_947461875.1 of Haliaeetus albicilla. Taxonomy (NCBI): domain Eukaryota; kingdom Metazoa; phylum Chordata; class Aves; order Accipitriformes; family Accipitridae; genus Haliaeetus; species Haliaeetus albicilla. The sequence goes on from NC_091496.1 coordinate 30,724,229, forward strand.
CCATTCTATCATTCTATGTTTGGGCATGAAGGTCCTAAAATAAAACCCCAAAATATACTTTTGCTCAAAGGAGCAATGTTGAACACACAGTCTGCTAACTGTTGCAATAAGAGCTGGAGCAAAAGGGATGGACGATCACATTTTCTGCAAAATAAGGTAAGGAGCTCATCTCAGCACTCTTTACCAATTTAATGTACATAATGTCCAAACTGTACTAAACTCACTGCTTCCTTAAAAAAATAAACTGATTACCATAACAACTGCGGGGAACTTAATGGATTGAATATCTGAACAATTCCAATAAGTGTAAAGTTTTAAAAGAGAATTCTTACAGAAAAATGTATGTTTTAGCGGAAAAGATACTCAATATGCAAAACATGTTTAATTAGATTATTTAAAAGCATTTTATATGAAATAATAATTAAAAGAAGTATTGAAAGAGGCATTAGTTAAATATTTCTTAAAATATGTCAATAGCATATTTTACTTGCTCTGCACATCTGTAAAAATGGAGCATTCTCTTTGGAGATTTGATAGCTATCAGGGAAAATTATTGTACCACAGGGATTTTGTATGAAATATTCATTCAATTAAGTATTCAAAACCCTCTGAGCCATTCAACTACTCAGTCAAAATGAGCATATTCTAGGAGCAGAGGCATCGTTTTTATGATAATGCATACAAACTGATTTCTTAAGCAAATGCACTTTTTGACTTGGAGATCGATCTAACAACAGTGATGATAAAGGCTGGTTCCTCACTCAGGAATTCCAGAAAATGTTTTGCTGGTTCTACTGTGCTTTAAACACAATTTGTTGTGCTCTCAGTAAAGTTATTAAGACGTTACAAGGCCAGAGCTACTGCTCTGAGTTAGGGTACTTTGGTTTGCTGGGTGCTCAAACTGGTGCTGGAATGCACAGCCTTCAAATTTGGCTGTTTCTCACTCTGATTAGCATATCTTCTTCTTCTTTTTTTTTTTTTTTATTATTAACTGAGCTTATTAACATTGAGATACTCTATTCTGAGGTTTCTGTCTGCTTGTTTTGTTTTTCTTGATTCAAATGAGAAATGGAGATGCAGCTTTTCTTCTGATGCAGATATTTCAGGCTACATTAAGAACTTTGCCCCATGTTGATATAATTCAGCTCTAAGATTCAAAAAATACCACAACGGGCCTGGCTAAAGGTCCATTCAGTCTGATTTTTCTGTATAAAAGGACGGCTATTTACAAATGCCTCAGACAAGAAAAGAAGAAATAGAGGACATACAGGTGACTTTTCCTTAGGATCTCCTTTTACCCCTTAATAATTTTATTTTAAAAGTGTATTTTATTTTAAAAGTGTACTGGGTAGCCTTTTGCTTTTAGTTGCTTCTCAAAGAATTTTTGACATGCTTTGTTTGCCCTAGTTTGCACAGCAATTTCTATTTTTCTCATTTGAATGGGAAAAGGCTTTTCAAGTTTTTTTTTTAAACCAGTATTTGCATATTTTACTCTATTTTTTTAACTGTGCTGGATTTTTCGCTGAACCTTTGCAAATCTTTGTGTAATTGTACATCTTTGTCCTTGTCCTCCAACTTGAAATGGGTCCTCCATGTTGGAATGTTTAAACAGCCTCTCTGTTGACATTTGCACTGTGATTACTGTATTATAAAGTGACTTTTCTACAAGAATGAAATGTGAACTACTGAGGACTAAATAAAAATCTCCTTTCTCTTTTTGGAGATCTCCACTCGCTCCAAGAACAAAAGGAAAACAAAATGTTAAAAGACAGAGAAACCAATGTTAAATATAAAGACAAAGACCTTAACATTAAATTATCCATATATCTCTGTTTGAAAAATTAACAATAAATTCATAGACCGTTAGTATTTATACTTCACCACGGTGCAGCAAGAAGAAAGTCTTGAGGCTGACTCAGTGCGTACATCTGTGCTGGTGATCAGTCTGGTTGTAAAGAAGGAAGAACTGGGATTTAATTTCTGTGCTCCTGCGTGGTCCCAGGACCATGGGTGCACATTGCATATTTACTAGCAAGCAAGCTCACTTCTGTTGCTCGTGCTAAGCAGGCTCTGCACATGCATCGGGGTAACTGCTGACAGCCTGACACAGGGGCTGTGCCTGGGGCTGTCTTGGTGGCTTCTCGGTGTGTAACTTCCACCACGGACTGTCAGGAGTGAACACACTTTGAGAGCACCGGTGCTGGCCCTGTGTGTGCGCTGCGATTCCATTCTGGATTGATCAGGACAAACCATAAATGACCTGTAAAAGTTCAAAATGATTTAAAACAGATTGCAGTCTTCTAGCTGGCCTTCCTTTTAGTGAAAATTCATCCAGCTTGCTTTCCATCTATCTTTTGCAACATCAAGCCAACCTGAACATAATCTTTCTTCTTTATGTTTTGCAAAATATTATATGAACATCCAGGAGTATTTTGTCTTGTGTCAAAATGTGTAGTGAGCTAGACTTTCCATAGCAAATTTTTAGCATTTTTTTCTACCTGTGCTTCTCTAAAGAGGTATGAAAATAAATCTAAAGAAAACCCAGTATCTGAAAACATTGTGTTAATGATTCCAAACAGACTAGAAGTAGTAATGCAATAAATTTAATAATTACAGACAGGTAGGGCTTGTGCAACAGTATGTACTTCCTTCAGCAACTTTCCTCGGGTATCAAAATTCTTCATTGTTCATTCTGCCATTGCATCACAACTGCTACATTTTTTTATAATTTTTTATGCCTGACTAATTTGATATTGTTTAATGTAAAACTATTCTTTTCTGAGCAAAGCGTTCCACAAGTCCATTCAAGCTGTATACAGGGTTGATTCAGAAGATGTTATTCTTGTCATATTTTGAACCTTATTAGAATTGTGTCGTGTTATATCTTAAATAAATACAACAAAGCATAGTGATGTTAAATATAACTAGATATATTTCATATGTATCATCTAAACACTGACCATCTGACTGTAAATGTACTAACATCAATGGTACAGAAATCTAGTTTACATATAATTCTTGTTGGGTAGGTTAAATGTTCAAAGTAATATTTTAAAATGGCTAAAATGAATAAAATACCTTTGGCAGCTGGAGTCACTATCTGTATTTGCTTTTTTATCTATCTATCTAAAAATCTGTGGTCTTAGGCCTGGATTCATGCCACATGAGCTTACATACTTAACCATAGTGACTCAGTTAAGAACATGCTCTCTCTAGTGTCCTTACACAGTCAACAAAAAAGGCTTACCACCTTCAGAAGAGTGAGTATTCAGCCCTTTTAAGATGTTAATTTCCTTAGAAGTTGGCACTTGGTCTCTACTGATCACAGAGGAAATAATGGCTTGCAGAGGAGACCATACTCTACCCTAGGCACCACAGTAAAAGGCCTGTGTTTAAACAGGAAGAATGGAACAATAAAGACTAAAATAATGTGAAAAGGCTTGTAAAACCCTGTATTTTAAAAGGCTTTGAATCACTTACATACATTTCTGCAATATAGTATATTTCCACACTGAACATTTCAGAGAACCAAAAGAGAACCAACCATGGTGTTAGCCCTGATGCAGATGTATTGAATCTCAAAATCATAGGAGGGAACAATCCTTGTTATATCTTTGAACTGTAGAAAATGGGAACTACACAAAAATGAGGATGTTAGTCAAAAGGAAGTGTAAAAGGTAAGTTGAATTGGCAACATATGTGCACTGGAGACTGTTTAAAATAACACTAATATCAGCAAACAGAAGTCATCAAATGAAAAAGTCTCCAAAAGGGACAAATAAACAGAATGATTAAATGTCTCAGTAAAAGAGGTTAATAGAGGCAAAAAGACGTCCTTCAACAGATGGAAGTTGTGCTCAATGAAGAAAACACAATACAGCAGGTATTCTGGCAAGGTAATCATAAAACTAGTATAAAACCAGAAGGAAAAAAAAAATTTGGAGAAAAGCATGCTAAAGGCTGAAAATACAAAAATATTTTAAAAACATCTGACTGCAGCAAATGCAGAGAGAAAGGTGCCTCTGAAGAGCAATCCAGAAAAGACATCTCTTTGGAGATGTGCTTTGAGAATGAGAAAGACAGAACAGTAGCATCCTTCTCTGGGTCTGACATGCCTGATTCAGGACTAGACATTAGAAATCCTGTCTACCATGAACAGCAAGGAGTCAATCACCTTAGAGATGATAGCCGGTATAGAGTGTCTAGAAGAAGAAAAAGAAGTGGGTTTGCTGTTACTCCTTTCTGAGTAAAAAGTCATGACTATTGGACCTGTCTAGAAGATGAGATTTGAACTCAAATGCTTCTCCAGGCTGGAGACTGGAATCCATGGAGGGTTTTCTCTGCTGACTTGTGGACGGGGCATTTGGAGATCAGGGGAAAGACAGTGGCTTCTGTTTCTTGGGTGCCTCCTGCCTCTCATCTTCTCCATGTCAGCAACCCCATTTGCCATCCTGGGACCCAAAGTCACCCACTAGGACTAAATCTTCCTCCTAATGGGGCAGTGAGAAGGGAAGGCGAAGAGAAGCAGCATGAGGTGGGGGAAGAACTGGCAGATCCTTTCAGAGACAAAGGCTTTCTGGTGATGCAGTGGTGAGGGCAAGATTGTAGGGGTAGATCCCATTTACTGTTCCTGAGAGACATGTCTACTTCACAGCTTGAGCATCCTCTCTGCCTCCTGGTTATAGCAACTGGAAACAGTCACTGGGTAAGCACAGTAAGTGACCTGGTGCTATGATACTTTGCTGCTGTATATTTCTGTGCACTCTCTGGAGTAAGTGCTCAACAGAGCTCAATTACTGCCTTTTTTTGGCTACCAACTAAGATTTCAGGTGTTCGCATGCGTATAATTATTTTTTCATCACATATGTGGTAAAATTGTGTGGTTTAGTTCTTGCTAGAATTAGCAATTTGAAGTTTTTCAATTACTAGACTACTTGTGTGAGAATATTTGTTCAGATTGGTAGAAGATGCTACAACTAGTCTTATATTAGAGAGCCTTAAATCAAGGTAGAAGTGGCTGCCACAACAATGTTTTCAGAGCTCAGCTAGTAGATTGTTGTTGCAATAGCTTTACAACTCTTGGAAAGCAAATCTCCCAATTAATGCTTTATTAAAAATACAATTTTGCACCTATCTGAAAGCACTTTTATATCAAACATGGAGGTGGGTACATACACAGTAACTATTTGATTTTTAATTTATTTTTTTTCCTGGCACTCAGATGTCTATTTTTAATTCTTTTTTGTTTTTCCTCACAGTTGAAAGCATGAAAGGTTTTTCTTTGATGTTCAAGTTTCTATATTTAGGAATGTTAATTTCTCAGAAGTTATTGGAAGTTACAGAAATTAATCTCTCTCATGGTATCACTGTCTCCTTGGGCCTCTCTCTATATCTATTCATAGAAATTAGAAACATCCTTTCTGATCTAATGTGTCATTAGTTTTTTATTATCTCCTTTCCACTGAGCCTAAACTTTGCAATATTTTTCTTTTCCTGAAATTGGCCTGAAAAGGGGCACTCAGCTACTATAGAAATTAAAGTCACTATGTGTGCATGTACATCCTGACTAAGATTTACTCTGGATAATGGGTGTGTTCGTCATAAGAATGGGAGCTATTTAGAAAAATGGGCTTGCCACATCCGTATGGTCCAAGAATTTGTAGTTTACAGTTTCTGGATCACATGGGCTCCTTTTCTCATTTAAGGCAGTCCTAGCAAAGGCAAGGCCTTATCTGAAGAATAAATGTCTCTTCAGCTCTGGGTGTGACTTATGATATATAATATCAGACTCTATCTGAGTACTATTCATACTGCTTCTCTTCCATGTCCAGGCTTGATGACTGTTATCCACCCACTGTTAGTTTCTTCCAGGACAACACTTTGTATGGAAGAAACATCATAACTTGTTGAAGTTAATTGCAGCATCATAGCTAAATTTAAACATCCTCAAGGTGTACTGAAAGGTATTTTCTGTTCTCCTAGTAACTTTCAGGGCTGCAAGAAAATGTCCAGGCCAATGGTTAGGACCTGGCCTGAGGTTAAGCTAACTGAAAAGGATGTGAAAAACTACTGGGGTGATTAAGAGGAAGTTATATGACAAAAGGCTGAACTTCATGGGTGATTGGAGGAGAACTCTGGGTGCTTTTTGAAGAGTAAAATCTTGCAAGATCAACTCAACCTAGATAACAGTATCAGTGATATCATCTCACATTACAGAAATGGGAACAGAAATATCAAATTTTGGAACAGATGTAAAGACTGGAACCAACGGGGAGAAGAAAGGAAGGGTGAAAAGCAGGGTCAAGAAACTGTAAAAGAGATAATAAGGTATCTAAATCATGTGACTACTGCTCTTTGGTGACCTGCTGGATAGCCCTGCCCATGATCACTGAAGCCTAAACCAGGGCAAAAAACCAGCCTGTTGTTCTGACCATATCACGTGTCGTGGTTTAACCCCAGCCAGCAACTAAGCACCACGCAGCCACTCACTCACTCTCCCCCATCCAGTGGGATGGGGGAGAAAATCGGGAAAAAGAAGTAAAACTCGTGGGTTGAGATAAGAACGGTTTAATAGAACAGAAAAGAAGAAACTGATAATGATAATGATAACACTAATAAAATGACAACAGCAATAATAAAAGGATTGGAATGTACAAATGATGCGCAGGGCAATTGCTCACCACCCGCCGACCGACACCCAGCCAGTCCCCGAGCGGCGATTCCCCGCCCCCCCCTTCCCAGTTCCTAAACTAGATGGGACGTCCCATGGTATGGAATACACTGTTGGCCAGTTTGGGTCAGGTGCCCTGGCTGGGCATGAGAAGCTGAAAAATCCTTGACTATAGTCTAAACACTACTGAGCAACAACTGAAAACATCAGTGTTACCAACATTCTTCACATACTGAACTCAAAACATAGCACTGTACCAGCTACTAGGAAGACAGTTAACTCTATCCCAGCTGAAACCAGGACACCACGAGATGCACTCACTTCTGTAGTCAAGAAGACAGAGGTGGTGGGATGGTGGGATCGTGGACTGATGGGTTGATATTTTAAATATTTTGCATTTTTAGAGATTTCAAGAGCATTGTGATACTGAGAATCATGTATAAATAAAGAACACTGCATTTTTTTTCTAAGGAGAAGGGAAATGGCAAATAAATAAGTTTTATGAAAACTTGTGTTTTAAAATTTGCAGCTTTACAGCAGTTGACAACAACCCATGTAAGTCTATACTGAGACAACTACCCCTTTTAAGAAAATGTTTCTAATAGTTTGTGAAAATATAAAAAGAAGTATACACACAGAAGTTAAATAGAAAATATATTTTTCATTCTAATTTTCCTTGCCTCATGAGAAAGAATTGTGTTAGAATATGAAACTTTAAGATATCCAGCAACCTAAGACACAATAATTTCACATTTTAAATGAAATATATTATAACTGAAATATTCCTGAGATTCTTTATAGCCAAAAGACTATTGGCATTCAATATTGCATGTTGTCAGAGAAAAGTCTGAAGAGGTCAATAGCTGGCCAGGTTTCAAAATGTCTCAATCACTGTAGCTCTCTTTAATTTTACAGAGTTTTACTGAATTAGCCTGGCTGAAGATCCAACGTAGTGTTTTTTTATCAGAAAAGTATCAAATGGTTTAACTGTGCTAGTACAGAGTGCTGAGTTGAAATTTTTACATGTTTTCCTAACAGGGAAAAATGTGAACCCAATATACAATTATACTGAGAGGAAATACAAATGTAATAGTAGCAAATGAGGAGATATTGAAGAGAAACTGCAGTGGCAAATAGTATACGTGAATGGTATACATTAAATACTGTAAAGGATTTATCTGTCCAATTCCCATTAGATTACAGTAGGATTTTGGTATCGCAGAAGTCTGTAGCTAGAATATAACTTCTCTGTTGCATTGGCAACAGCTGTACAAGTACACCGAAGGAAAAAACCCAGATCTTTTAAGGTAAGGTTAGAGAAAATTGCTAGCCTCATCACTATGTCAGACATCCCAGATGGGAGATCCACAAAGAGATGGAATATCGTTTAGCTATTTTGTAAAGACTGAATATATTGTGCATATGAGTGCCTAATATGGGAATGGCAGTGCAGCTCTCGGTCAGACAAAGCCGTCTAAGATGACAAGCAGGATATCTGCTAGTCTTTGCTAGGAAGGATTAGGACACTGGCTCTGGTCTGAAATGTTTCTCCCTAGGCTGAATGAGAGGCATCATGAAATGTTAAGAGTGCAGTGTGGGTACGACTCACTGGCTAAAGCCCAGGCCCCTCTCTTTCTCTTCCCATTCTCCCATTTAATCTCTTGAACTGGAAGGTCTCTTGCAGAGCTGCCTCAGGATGACAGAGCAACTTTCTTAGGATTTCTGTAAAGCTTTCTTTATCCTGTTTTTTTTTCCAAGTAAGAATTTAAAGTCTGTTATAAGACTTGAACCAACCTCATAAGAAAGTAAAAATTAATGACAGGTGGTATTTATGGGTGGGGTTGTGGCCCTATAGTGGTATTCCATTACTTTACATTTTCAGTATTTACATAGTTGTCTCTTTGGTCTAGTCTGTAAAAAGCCAATATAGGATTATTCATTACCATTTCTATCCTCAGGGTACTCAGTTAATGATAAAGCTGTCCCACAGAAAAGTTTTGTGTATTACTGACAGTGCTATAGCTGTAGTTAGGACATGTTGGTTAGGTCATGGTTGATAAAATATGACCTCAAAGCAGCTTTCTATTTGCTATCAGTATTTACCAGTTATATTAACCTGATACAAGTATTTGTGTCTGGGGATTTATAGAGAGAAAGAAAAGACTACTGAGTAGTCAGGGTTATGGTGAGGTCTGTAACTGATCCATGGAACCAAATAAAATAATAAAAAACACTGTGCTTTTTGTAAAATGTTTGATAATTGTCCATGAAAACTGTTTAATTTTGGCAATAATCTTCTGGGCCAAAGAGCTAGGTCGTTACTGTGATTGAAAACTCTTCCTGAAACATAGGTGCTTACTGTCACCCAGAAGGATCATTGGACAGTTCAAATCAGCATAATTCTGTTGACAGACAGTTGTTCCTCAGTGAGGAACTGGCTTCTTCAGATAGGAAAGAAAACTAAAACATCTCAGTAACAAAGGCAAAGTTCTTAGCTAAGAAAGATTTCTTCTGTCTTAAAAACTTCTTTTTCTCTTATATTGCAAGAGCTGCCTTAAAACAGCTCCTCAGTATGCCATTGCTAGATTGGTTTAAAAATAATGAGACTCCAGGTTCAGAGTGGCTACTTACATTTATTATCATCTGTCATGTTTGCTTCTGAGATGTTGCTTGCAAACTAGAAATTTATCATTTAAAGGAAGAACAGTTCTGTATATCCATCATATGTTATATTTCACACTGAGACAATCATTGTGCCTCTACACTGGCACCAGGCTGGGGCAGAGCAAATGATCACTTGTATCAGAAGTATGAATTTCTGTTCCTTTAAGGCAGGACTCCTAGAAAACAAATGTTGCATGTGAATAAGCAGAAAACTAATGTTGGGCTTCATCTCACTCATCTAGTACAAGTTAGACGTACATTTCTCCATAGTCAATGAGACAATGGCCAGTGGGACAGTCCCCATGAGGAGGCAAACTGTCTTCTCTGTAGAGAGGGAGTTAACGTGGGGGTGTTCCAGAGGGAGTTAATGTGAAGGTGTTCCAGAGGACACGCTGTCTTTTCCTCTCCATATTGCTGCATATCCAGACATACATACGCAACTATATATACACGTTACGTACAATGTAAGACATGGAATATATAAAACATAGCATGTTGTGTATTCTTATTTGTTATATATCTTATGCATTATACAAACTGACAAATAAATTAATTTACAATTGATTTTCTTCCTATCTCTTGCTCCTCAGTTACTGCAGATTGAGCCTTTTTAACTGCTTAGACTAGATGCCTAATTACATGACTGAGGTTATGTGAGATAACTCCAGCAAAACCTAAGCCTATTATCTTGAACAGGACAAGAGTCAGTTAAACACAGGGGAAAAATCTCTTACATATGCTATGTATTAATAACAAGCATACTTATTTAGATTCAATTTTTTTGCATAACCATTATTATTAATAAATAATTCAAAATCATGTATTATCTCATCATTTTTCCAGGTCATTAGATAAGAGCATAACATATTCAGATGCTGAACACAGCTGCATAATATCAGAGCAAACAGTGTGCAGGAAAGGTGGTCATATGAAAGTTTATCCACAGTGTGCATTTTACCTACACATATTTAAAATGGATATATTTTACCATAAGTTATATTTTAACTCTGAGTAACATAAAATAAAATAGTGAGTTTTGTAGATAAATAAAATATATTATTACCTTATGCAGCAGAGAGCTTTGTCCTGTAAGCTGCCTATGACTTAAGGAAGACTGTGTTTTAGGCATGCAAGAAATGTATTTGTCATTGAGGTGAGGAAGCAGGAACACAGACCATAATGCTGCCAGGGGCTGTCAGATTCATTAGGTCCAGTTCCTCTGTAATCAGAAGCGATAGATTATATAGTCCCACTGATACACATATTAAGCTTCTCTTCATCTCCTGTATTGTGCTAGCCCCCCCCCATTATCAGTAAAAAGAAAATGTATAATATGTCACTGCAGATAGAAAAAATTAATTTAAATACTCAGAGGACCTTACACAAAAAGTGAAAGGTAAGACAAATGGTCTGCTTGGGTACATGAAGGAAAATAACAAGCTCTGATGCACAGTTTCATTCCTGGCAAGACTAGGAAGCTAATGGCTGTGTGTATTGAAGTGGTGAAACTACACGAAAACTTCTGCCTTTCACTCTCAGTTTCAGGAAAACGGCGAGTTCTCTGCTCCAACTATACTCCTGGCATAGGGAATCTCACAGCTGTTTCCCAAAGGAATATTTTCTTGGTAATAATTCCCTTGCACAATTGCAGGAGAGGAAAGGAGGACTCAAGCCCCCTCTAGTTGACCCTTATGAATATACAGGAGTGAAAAATAACATAAGTCATTATACCTCTGTTAGGATGTTGTAGACCCTGGTGACATTCAGTTCCGTGAGGTGAATCTACCTGTGATTTCTTGAAATGATGACCCCAAAACCATCAAAAGGGTGTTCAGTATCTAATGACAAATTTTACTGGAACACAAACTAGGAAAAAAAAATTAAAGAGAAAACTCAGGTTTGGTAAATAAGAGAGGTCAAGAAAAGAGGTATCTCCATTTCATTCCACTGAGCTCTTGCTGATCCAGTTTTGCTTTTCTACACAGCAACTTTCAACGGCTCCTAGAGTTGTGACGGTCTCTGCAGAATAAAAAGTTCTCTGGATAATTTAGGCTGGAAGGGGCTTCAGGAGGTCTTAAGCCCAACTTTCTGCTCAGAACAGGGTTAGTTACCAGGTTGCTCAGAGTTTTTTCTGGTCAGGTCTTGGCTATCTCCGAGGACAGAGGCTGCATAACCTCTCTAGGCGGGATGTTCCACTGCCTGACTGTCCTCATGGAGAAACTGTTTTTCCTCACATCCAGTCTGAATCTCTCTTGTTTCAAAATAGGTCCCTTACCTTCCATCATCCCTCCATGCACCAAACCTCTGGCTTCTTGCTAACGTCCCCAGAGGTACTGGGGAGGCAGCTGCCCAGTCACCCCTCAAAGCCACCTCTTTTCCAGGCCGAACAAGCCCAGCTCCCTCAGCATCACCTCAAAGGGCAGGTGCTCCAGCCCCAAGCAAGCTTGGAGGCCCTCTGCTGAACTCACTCCAGCTTATCAATGTCTGTCTTGTACTGGGGAACAGAAAACCGGGCACAGTACTCTAGACACAGTTTAACAAGGGCTGAGTAAAAGGGGCTAACCAGTTTCACCAGTCTACTGGCAGTACTCCCCTTCATCCAGCCCAGGAGGCTGTTGGCCTTCTCTGCTGTAGGACACACCGCCGGGCAAAGTTCTGTTTGCTGCCCACCAGGATCCCCAGGTCCTTTTTAGCATTGCTGCTCCTGAGTCAGTCGCTCCCCACCCTGTACCGTTGTAGGGGATTAGTCCATACCGAATGTAGGACTTGAAATTTGTCTTTGTTGATTTTCAAAATGTCGGATAATTCCTCCAGCTGGTCCAGATCCCTCTGAATGTCAGCCCTGCCCTCAAGCATATTAACTGGACTCTACAATTTGTTGTCATATGCAGATCTCACGAGCGTGCACTCTGCTACCTCCTCCAGATCGTTGACAAAGATATTAAACGAGACAGGTCCCAGGATAGACTCTTGTGGTACACTGCTTGTCTCTGGGTAGATTTCATTCGTCACTAACTTCTGGGCTCAAGCACCTAACCAGTTTTTCACCCATCTACTTGTCCTCCCATCTAGACTGTAACACTCCAACTGGAATGCAAGAATATAAGTAGAACATGTCAAAAGCCTTGCTAAAATCAAGAGAGTCAAATATCCTCTGCCTTTCCCAATCCTTTAATTCAATCAAGGCCATCAGTTTGGTCAGGCATGATTTGCCTCTTGCTAATTTGTGCTAACTTTTCCAAAGTTGCCATTGCTCAGAGGCTGGGTGGGCATCAGTCTGCTGGTGGGAGGTGGTGAGCGATTGTCTTTGTATCTCTTGCTTTCTTTTCCCCCCCCTTTTCTTATTAAACTGTCTTTATCTCAACGCATGAGTTTTTCTTGCTTTTGTCCTTCCAATTCTCACCCCATCCCACTAGGGGAGAGTGAGTGAGTGGGGGCTTAGCTACTGGCCAGGGTCAACCCACCACACTCCATCCCTCACACCTCTGGAGGCACAGAAAGCGTTATATTGCTTGCCTTACCTGTAATAGCCTGTACTGTCATCCTCTTTCAGAGTGGCAAAGCTTATATTTTATATGTGATCTAAATTTTGCTGTTTCCTGGCTAACGTGTGCTTAGCTGCTCTGCTTAGGGATGTTTATAAATAGTGTGTATCTGAGTACACACTGCCTTTAAAATCATTTTTGAAAGCAAGCTCTCTCTGTGGTGTTGTGTTTATTACATTTACTGCTGGATATGTAATAATGATTAAAATCTTGCAAGAACTTAATGATTAGAAAGATTATTTCAGAGTTTATACTATTGACTTCGAGAACATCTGCAAAGCAGTTGTGTATTGCCTTCTGCATCTCTGCTGTGCTGATCTGGGCGTGGTATCTGGTTTTAAAGTGGAGCAGAAGAGGGGATCTTAATATATGGCAAACTGTTGCCAGGCACTACTGTTAATGAGTGTACGGAGTTCAGCACAACTGATACCTTATAATAAGTACAAGACTCCTATTGCTAAAGCAGTATAACTGTTAAATAATGTTTCTGTGTACAGACATGCAGACAAAGAAGAAAAACAGTTTGATTAAAGCATCCTGTTAAGGAGCACAAAGCTCTTTCTGTGGTCTCATGCCTGTCAGTCTTTGGAATTTTTGTCCCATTTATTAACTTATTAACATACCAAACAGCCAAATATTCCCTGAATGCAACCCATGTTTATAAATACTATCAGCGTGATTGACATTCCATCACTTTCAAAGTTTCATGAAGTGATGAATAGGTACACCAAATTCTATCACAGGAAACAAAATTAGCTGATTCCAGGTGACTCCAGAGCTATACAGGCTGTACAGAGAAACAGATTAATCTGGAGAGTCAAGAGCGCTAGGTGAGTTATACAGACCTGTTGGTCAGGTTCTGCAGATCTATTTAATAGCAGCTGGCAGCATGGGGATATTCTTAGATCACAGAGTTGTCTCCTCTAGCTAAGTCAATGTAGCAGAAGTTGGAACCCCTCCTTCTTTCTGACCACATCTCTGATTAAAAAAAAAAAAAAAAAAAAAAAAAGGAGTAGTATGCCAATACTTTCAGATAGAAGATAATTCAAAGCAAATTTTATTCAGTAGGGCAATGAATTGGAGCAAGCCTGAAGCAACCAAACTGCAGGTATTGCATATGGCAGACTCATCAGCAATTTCTGAGCTACCAGCACAGCTGCCTGAGGAACCTGCCAAGAGTCCAGATGTCACTTTTGGAAAGCTACATAACACAGCTTGAAGTATGAATCCTTTGATGGCAAACCATTTTCACTGGGTCACATTCTGATCTCATTTACATTGTTTCAAAGCTGAGGTTTTGCACAAAATAAATGAGAACAGAATTTCTTACATGAAAATATAAATGGCAAACCGGCTGAATTTCTTAAAAGAGAAATAGTGAGAGAGAAAAACTGTGTTTAAAATTGAATTCTCAGTTTTCAGGAATATAGTTTTCCAATAAAAACAAACATTTATGTGTGTAATTTAAATAATGAAAGCAAAGAAAGGAATTAGAATTATTGCACACGTTTTCCTAACAGGGTTTTAAAAATAATTCTTATTGCAGATTCATGTAAATTAACTTTTATTGAAATTTGATATGCTAGCAAATAGGTGTGTTACTAAAAATCTAACGAGTATGAGGTGCTTAGCCATGCATACTTTAAAAGTATTTTTTTAAATAGTCTGTTTATTAGAAGACTATCAAGGTGCTACTAAAGGAAAAGTATAAAAGGATAGGCCTAGTAAAAACAAATTCAGATTATCAGCAACAAAGTTTAATCCCTGCATCTAAGTCTTACGATCTCTTTCATATACACACAATAAAACATGCAGTAAATTTAACAAATAAATGATACATCAGTGTCCTTAGAGCAACGCTCTAGACCTGCTGAAGAGTTAATGAGAGAAGTTGTGATGTTTTACCTCTAGGGATGTAAAGGACTTGTAAAATTTTTAAAGACTGTTTAAAGATTATTTGTTTTTACAGAAATTAAGCTTTGTTTTTTAAGAAGATAGTGACTATTTTAAAATCTGTTTATTGAGGAACACTTATTTCATTGTTTCTGTTTTTGTGTGGAAGAATGAACAGCCTGATGTGCAATGTTGCCTTAACCTCCCCAATGTCCTCTATGATAATCTAAACACTTTATCTTTAGCATTCCCTTTAAGTACAGCTTTGCCCATAGATACTCATAAAGGCTTCAAAGCTCCTGCGAAAAACACTACAGCCCAGTTTTGATTACACAGCACCAACAGGCTTTGCTTCTGCACTTCTCTCTATGTCTGTCAACCAAAGGCCTCTAACAAGATGACATTATGTTTTCTGGAATGACAAGATTCACAGAGCATGGGAAAGTCTCTGGGGCTGATCCATGATTGACATTATTTTCTTCAAGAGAAAAACATGTTACGTACTGGGATTTTTTTTAAGACCAATGGGACACTCTAAATGTTATTTTCAAACCTACATTATGCCAGCTAAGACCAATTCTTTCCCGGATAAATAATTAATGGAGGGTTTTTTTGGTAAGCCACATACTTTAACATTTTAGCTTTTTCTGCACTTCCTAAGCCAATAAAAATAGTATGTTCATTCTACTATTGCCAATAGCCTGTTCAAAATCCATTAATATAATTGAATAATGGTTATTATAATGACATATGTCAGAATTCATTACATCTATTGTGTGTAAAACCTGCAGTTTAGCACTAAAAGAACATGGGAAAAGGAGAAAAAGAGTTCTAGTGTCATATATCTTGTTAAGCAATTAAGAGTATGCAACCTCAGATGCATAAAAATTACTATTGCAAGCCCACATGAAGGAAATACAGGTTGAATAAGTTATTTTTATATGTGAAACTGATCTTTTGTTTCCGTTCAGCTTGTAGGTGGCAATTTAAAGGACTTCTTGAAATTTTGTAATAATTCTTTTTTCTTGATGAAATAGAAGCTTTATTTGACATTCAGTGGGGTTTACAATAAAGAAATTTAAAAAAAAAAAATTGATGGAAAAATTAGAAGGGAATGTTTAATACCTGTCAAAAACCCCCAAAATTCTTGTTGAAATTATATGTGATTTTTTGCCATTTTATTATAAAATCATCTCAAACTGAGGTTATTTTCTGCAGAATGGAAAACTGGAGGACTGTCTAAAACCCCCTAATTTTCAGTTGTATTTTATGCTTTTGATTAAAATATAGGCATTTATGTGCCATTTATACCATTGTGCTGCTCTGTAACACTAGTTTTCTTCATCACACCCCAGTAAACAGATTATTTACATCCCAGTTAAAAGATTGTTTGGATAGCAGTAAGGAGAACATGGATGAAATTTCAACAATAGGAAGACTCATACAGCTCATCACTCTGTTTCGTGATGTTTAAAGGGCTTCAAGCAGCACATCCATCTATTTTAACCCTCTGCCCCATGAGAGGTTTCACTGTAACTTAGGCTATCCCTAACAAACATTTATCCAACATGATTGGCCTTTTCAGGCTAAAGAGATAACCAAAAGAAGATGTTAGAGAGGACTGAGAGTGGCACTGGGATGGTGAATAGGGAAACATAGTTCATTGCCTTTTTCAGCAGAACCTATAGGCATTAAATGGAGGTGGCACGTGGAAGGTTTGAAACGATCACATAAAGCTGTGAAAAGTGTTTGCACTGGATGTTGTGCAAGCTAAACTTTTTAAATGAGTTCATGAGAAAAATCCAGAGAAGAAAAATCCATCCAAGACTGTTAAATACAAGCAAAATGGCTCTGGTTTATGATTCCCTGAGCCACACACTCACTTCCCCCCACCCCTCCAGGACAGTATGAAAACATTACCACACCCACCCCAGAAAAACCATCTAACTGGTCATGCTGTCTTCCCTGAAGTCCTGGATAGCTACGGCTGTGGAGTAATCTGTTTCAGCCATTCTTATGCTCTTACATCCGTTAAACATCTGCTAAAAATCTCCAAGGAAATAAATTTCCAAAATTTCCCCTAGTTTGACAATTTCAGTGCTTGTCACAGTATTAGAAAGTATTTCGTGCCATCCAGCAATATCTTTTTACTGTTAATTAGAGATTATCCTTTTGTCCTTGCCCAAGTAGACATGTAAAACCCTTGATCGTAATCTTGTTTATAACATATGACAAAACAAAAGGCAATTATCAAGTTTTCTACACAGTCTCCTATTTCAGAATTTAAAAATCTGTACAAAACAAATCTTAGATCATATCTTCTAAATATCTTTTTTCTGCCTTATATTGTCTTTGTTCTGTCTGCATCAGTGTCATTTCCCAAATTGGATATATTACTGCAGATGAAGCTTTCCTAGTAGTGAGGGGAACAATTTCTTGAATTTTATACAGAATACTTCTCAGAGAATCATTCTGAAACCGTATGATAGCCTTGACTCCAATTAGCTTTGTCCTACAGAACCTTTGCCTGCCATACAACTGCCTATAGCCAGCTTGTCTCTATGCTGCACTGATGACTTTGATTTTTTTTCTTCCTGCGAATGGTACTTTGCACTTTTTTTGACTGAATTGCCTCCTGATGATTGTTGCTATAGCTCCAATTTGTAAAGATCATCCTGAAGTCTGATCCTCACCTCAAGGGTATTTTCGATTTCTCCTGTTTTGGGGTGGCTCACAATTTTCATGCATGTACTCTTTATTCCCTTTTCTAAGTTAGTGTAAGTATGGAATAAAACCACACTGACACAGCCCCATATAAGATTTCTTTTGGATTAACCTGCTTTTAGTAAAGAATTGAGGACAAGCCCTGCTTTTTTTCAGAAACAGTTTCTTTTCATTTGAACTGTATTTTCCTCATTTTCTTATGAGAATATCCTATACAACCTATATGTAAAAATGCAATAAATCATGTAGTATTTCCCATAGCCCGCCAGAGCATCCATTCTGATAAAGAAGAAAATTATAGTTATTGACATAACTATGCTCGTTGTTTGTTTCAGGTCTTATTATGTTCTAGGAGCTCAGAAAATGTTTTGTTTAAAAAAAAATTCAGACTTTTCCTATGTACTGAAATTAGACTGATATCTATAACTTCCAGGTTCTTCATTCACCCCCCCCTTTTAAGAATAAATACTATGTTTGGCCTTCTTCAATACTCTGGGACTTTCCCCATGCTCAGAAGTTTGTCAAAGAGAATGACTACTGATTACAAGATTGTATTAGCTAGTTCCTTAAGTACATTGGGGAGAATTTTATCTGAGCCTGTGGATTTGAATGCATCTGATCTATGTACACTTTTAAAGCTATTTTTTTACACATTCTGCCTATGTCTGTCTCCATGTAAAAATTAATTTTCCTTGGACTCTGGTCACAATTAATCTTTTTTTCTTTTTTTTTCTTTTTGGGAAGAGTGAAGTGAGACAACATTGTCTACTTCAGCTTTCCCTGCATCATCCATTCAAACAAAACATTTCCCTCAAACAAATAATAGCACTAAGCTGTCTTAGTCTTCCTCTTAGTACTAATGTGGGTGTGGAACTATCTTTGTTGCTTTGTTTGGTGTCATGGTAGTTTTAACTTGATTTCATTCCTGGCCTCTTTTGATATAGTCTTTTCAGACTGTAGATTTTTCTGATGCATTCACTACTTCTCTCCGCTTTTATAGGACTCCTTACTGATTTAAAAGCCTTTTGAGACTCTGGAGGTCATCCAAAGGGTACAGTTCTAGGTGAGTGCTATGACAAATATTGCATGTGTTTATCTATAGCGTACATATACACAGTGGCATATGTACACAGATTTATATTTTTGTACCAAATACTTATTCAAAATATATGTATCGTCACTGAAGTAGTGCACATTTCAAGTACTTCATCCCTGATGTTCTCTCTCATTGAAAAGCTGTGCAGGAGTCGGAGACCATTATTTAGGATAGGGATCAGCTTCTGAAGCGATATAAATGAATCTCACCCGTTATGGGGGTGAGAAAGCCAGAAAACAGAGGAAACAACCCAACATATACAAATATGCCTTTGTGATAGGATTTGATGTAATCCATTAAACTATGATTTTCTTTGAATTCCTAGGCACAATAAAACATTCTTTAATGTTTCTTGGAATGACTCGCAGCCTTGCACAAAAGGACTCACCCACCCAACCTACCAAAAAACCCTCTTCAACGTAACTTTAGAAAGTAAAGAGGTTAGTATTGAAGTGGCTAACATTTTGACTGTAGCAATGACAACATGCATCTGTTCTGAAGGAAAAAGCCTCTGAAATAGGCAGCTATATAATGATCTTCCAGAAAGCCAGCTAGAAAAATGTTCTGATTATACCAAAATACCTCGGGCTAAAGAAGCTGGGGAAGGTGACAGTCAAATGCAATTGAATGTGCATTTGGACCAATGACAGGATCCAAAATTTTCTTGCCCACATTCTTGCTGAAAAAGACAATCTTAAATACCTGAATTCAGCACATTCAGATAGTGGTTTCTGTCATGAAAACTTTTTCCTTCTTTTTGTCTCTTTCTACTCTCATGAATCCTTAGCTGAAGGAAGGAGGTCTCACTCAATACAAATAGATGTGGTTTTGAATATTCTATTATTCACTGTATATTTAATCAATACATGTTAGCTTATTAAGTTCACAATTATCACATAGAATTACCTACTCAGGGGTGAATTAATAAATCTCTGTACATTGCATTAGCTGAAGACATTGTAATTCTGAGAAAACATCCAAAAAATAACTAGAACAACTATAAAACATTTTTTTCTAACTTTTTCTTTCCATTATTTTTCCTATTTACATGCATTCTATTTTATTTTTTTGATAGTCATGCACATAATCAAGTTGCAAACCACTGATGGGAACCTGCCCATTACAGGCTTTCATGTATAATAAACCAATTGCATACTATATTGTAATAGATTGCTTAAAGGAGTGACAACTTAATTATCTAGACTGAGCAATGGGCTAGAATTGAAATACCTCATACCTGTGGATAAGGACATAGTTAATCTGATCCGAATAGTATCTGGAAGACAGCAGTTTGGTTTTTGACACCCAAATTAATCACCCAAAAATAACTGCCTGAAAATGCAAACAAATGTTGATACACCATTAAGAATGCAGGAACATGGCCACAGCCTGGAATAGTAATACAGTTGTAGCATAGCAGATATAATATAGAATGAAGAACAAGGGAAGTGATAAATGATATCTTAATATACATTTTGTATACTCAGCTCCCTCTAGCTTTTTATACTATGGTCTTCTACATCATGTCTGAGTTTCTTGGAAATACATTTTTTTATACTGAATCTGCTAAAAGTTCCATAAAATGAACCATCAGGAGTCACAAATCACTGCATACATAATATGTACGAGATGAAATTGTTTACCTGTATCTACATCAACAGACATTGTTCCAAGGAAGGGACAGAAGGAATAATATTAATCTTCCTATAACTAGTGATGAAGGAATCTCTGAATTTTCAGTCAAGAAGCCTCAGCTTCATACTTCTATCTGCTAACATTTGAAATTGAGTATGAGATTTGACATAGATCTATAAACCTACTTTCTACAACTGTAAGGAAACAGTAATATCTTCGGGCCAGACTATGGCTGAAAAAATGATGTTTATGTATGTATTTTGTTAAATGACTAGGACATGTATTGCACTTTCTCTCTTTCTTACTCTGCAGTAGCAGATATATATATACAAAGAGATGTATTGCTCAGATCAAGCTCAGATGCTGGATCGCTGTGGATGCAGTACTGTACGCCCATTGGTGTGAGACAGTTTAACGCAAAGGCATAACTGATACTATGGAAAATGAGGCAAAGGCATGGCAGACGCAAAATTTCTTGGGTAATAATTTAAAAAGTAAACAGGTACTAAGTTTATTCAGGTTATTCTGTGACGGGACATTTAAACACAGTCAGTTTCGTGTAAATGGTAGCATAGTATGGATACATAAAACAGAGGTGGAGGGCAGGCAAAGTGGTAACTAGCGTCTCTTGTAAGCTACAGAACGTCCTTGGCCTTGCAGCAGGAAACCTGGCCAGTGAAATGGTGGACAAGAACCTACTCATTCCATCTCTAATGGATATAGTTTTGTTATAGTGGATTTTTTGGTTTGGCAATAAATCAATATATTTTGTATGAGAGGAATGGTTTGGGGTATTTTGTACTGTACTGCTATTACTGTTCATTTTGTAACTTCTCGTGTAAAGATGTGCCTGAGGAAAGACTCCTGACTTGTCTGTGAACTCAGACAACCCATCCTAAAATCTGACAGGACCCTGACAACTTATGTTTGATAGCTGTAGTGCAATGTAAATGATTATCTGGGGCTACTGAAGACAAATCCATTCTGGCAGAGTCTAAGGAGTGATAGTGATTATCAGGTAAAATGGTGTTTGCACAACATGATGATGGTGTCCCTCTGCCTTCAGTTTGGCTTTTCACACAGCAGGGGCAAGGCCCTATAAAAGCGCCAAAAATGTACAAGAAATGGATGGGACATACAGAAGTAAAAGTGAGGGGAAGCCTGGGAGTGAGTAACGTGTGATTTTGGCATCCCAGCTGCCAAATGAATCTTTGGAAAATCAAATGAATATTTGAAAAACTAATAGGACAACATTTCAATCCTAAAAGCTATAGCCTACAGATAAAAGCACTAGGACTAGTAAGTATGCAATAACTTATTCTCTTTTCATGAAGCTGCAAAACTAGATTATCAGTTGTGCCAGAACTGGGTTTGTCATTATTTTGACACTTTGGTTTTAACTGCCAGGAGTTCAAGAGATTATGAACCGAATCAAGGTAGTCAAAATATATTAAATACTTCACTGAAGGTCTGGAATATTGAAGCATTGTTGTTCTGAGAACCTAGTGATTTTAAAGGTCTGTATTATTTTTAATGTGTTACAATTTTGGAGAATATTTTAATTTCTGTCACAAATTTAAATAAAATCAATATAAACATGTTCTTCCCTTCCCTTCCCTTCCTTTCCCTTCCCTTCCTTTCCCTCCCCTTCCCTCCCCTTTCCCCTTTCCCCTTTCCCCTTTCCCCTTTCCTAAAACATTTTTATCAGACCAGAACTTCTCATATTCATGTCAATTTGTGATTAGTTAACAGTTTCATTAGTGAACATATGGCTGAATCTGTACCTGAGATACCTGATCATTACAGAAGGAATAATTTTTAATGACACTTCTTAACACAGCTTATACAGTGTAATGTGAAAATGTTAAGAACTTCTATTCTTTTAAAAGAGTTAAGAATCATTTTCAGAAATGCTTAATGTGCTTGTGTACTTCAACATAATGAAAATTTTACATTGTTCACAGCTATTAATCATTAACCATACTGAATTAGTTGGAAGTAAAATAGATTTTGTACAGTCTTCCACATAAAACCGGACACTGTGTGTCCTCTGTAGAGGGAGTGCTTATTCACAGCAATAAAAATTTTGCTCAATAAGTTTAGAAATTAGTCCTTTAATTGTGAATATTACTAAAATATATATCAGGGAAATTCTCATAGTTTTCAGCTACAATTCTTAAAAAAAATGCTTTGAGGCAGAAGCCTACCTTTCAATAAACAGTAAGGCTGGCTAGTAAATGCTCAAATATGTTTCACAGAGACTGAGGACTGATCCTGCTGCTGGTTAAATTGGAGAGAAAGAATTCCTTTGTGAATTCTGGGGTGAGCACATTAGAGTACCTGATGTGTTAGTAACAATTTATGTCATGACTCTTCTTCCTTAGCTGTGAGTGAACCTCTGTCACAGGTTCTGTATTTAAGGCATGAGCTGGCCAGTGGGCCATTTAATTACGGGGGGATAGAGAACAAAAAGATTGTAATATCGTATTAGAACTTTAAAGCCCAGCTCCAAAGTGTGGAATCACACCAAGAAATTGCAAATTTCACAGCATTCATAGTTAGAAATTGTCTGGGTTATTTTCCCCCACCTCATGAGCAACATCACTTACAGCTTCTTATACCTAATTTATTTTGGTTAACAGCATGTCATGGCATTTCCAATTTCCAGGGAAACTTCATCTCCATAGTAGGCAGCTTTGCATCAGCCAGAGCATTAAGGTAGTGAGCACACAGTAGCTTACATCTTTCTAGCACTCACCTTGGTTAAGATAATTCAACTCTCTCTTTCTGATAATACACTTAACAGAAACGGTATTTCTCAAATGCCTGTAGAAGCCTTTATGTATGACATCCAGTGATGTCACTACATAAATATTGGAAATAATAGTCAATTAACCAATGTCATCTGGATGACAAGATTCCTCTGTAGACAAGATTTCAAAATAAAAATAGTAATAAAGAACTGATAAACTCTTATCAGTCTGAACTACTTGGGCATTTAAAATTGATTTCTTTTCTTCTTTTTGTGTCCATGCCAGTAAAACAGAATTCTGTACAAAAGGAAAAGTCAGAGAAGAGTTAGATCACTCTCTTCTTCCCACTATCTGACCTCTACTTCCCTCTTCCTCACTGTTAGACTTTTGACTAGAAATACATAACACAACTGGCGACAACCATGAATGTTGCCTTTCCTTTTTATTTCCCAGAGACATATGTGATCAAGATATTGCCAATGAACATATTACAGAACCAGTTCTTACGACAGACTTTATTGTAAAATTACTTATGAGACATTGTACCCATGGACTACATCTGATACAAAAGGCACAGGACTGCATTTGAATAGGAAGGAGAAAATGTGTAGACAGAGCCCTTGGTAGCTGTGTCAAGTATTTTTTGTAAACAATGCATTTTGTTATAACTGTGAAATGCTGTTGGTGGATTGAAAATGGAATACCTCAGCATCTTGAAAGAATTTCAGATTAACATATTTCAAGTTCAGAATGAAATACGTTACTTATCTAGCCTATGACTAAATATAACTGGTTTGGTCCTCTAGCCTGTGGTTTCTTGAATAACACAGGCCATATGCCCTAATGCCAGAATTGTTCCCTTTGGAGTCTCATTAGTTTGAAGGCTATCTTCTAGAAGATACCAAGTCCTGGTTTAAAACCTCAGAGATCATGGGAAACACTGGAGGTCATAGCAGAAGTGTCTGGGTACTGGGCAATTCAGTGGGTAAGTCTTTACCTGTTTGAGTTGGAGGTAATTTAGCGACATCTGTTACACTAAGCCAGCAGGAACTGTGAGAGAGTCTTCTGCAATTTAGTATCAATTTAAACAAGTCCTGTTACTCCAATTAATTTTTTTTTTGTTGTTTTTTTAAGCATGAGCTACCAGTAATACTGGCTGGTAAGAACCAATTTTCATGTAGAGACACATTCTGTAAAAATGGTAAAAGAATGTTGACATGATTACAGAATGACATTTTGAAAGGCAGGAACATGAGACAAAAGAAAACCTTGCATTTCTTAATTTAATGTGCTGGATGTAATAACATTATTCTAAAGTCTTATTCTAAAACATGAAGCGTTGCATATTAATTTTCCATTAAAGTAATTTGAGCCAACCCAGTCAAAAACTTCTTCTCAGTTATGTTTTTTGTTAACACTCCAACTAATTGCATTAAAAAATAGTCTAATGCTGTTGCAGAATACATGCTGGTATTGAATAATTATGTCTTATTATTGAAGTCTGTCTGAACAAGTTAAAACAACCTTAGACTAGTCCTGCAATTTGGGAGGAATATTATAAGAGGATCATATAACATTAGAATGTTAAACTCCAAATCCACAGCATGAAAGATCACAAGAAACATCCTAGATCTTTTGGGGAAAAAAAGCAACTAAACAGGAAAATCTTTATGACACTTTGGAAACCCCAAAATAACATCTGACTTATGCTGACTATGAATAAGATGAAGGTTGCTGTTAAACCTAACTTCTTATTAGTGAGTTATTGCCATTATGTATTACCTCACAAATTTAAAAAATTATGACTGAAGTATAAATTTATGACTTCAGCATTTGGTTTCAAAATTCTCGAGCTTATTAATAAGAGCTCAATTCTCATAGAAATACAATACCTGGTAGTGATGTCAACGTTAGTAGCTACTTGTGATTATACCCTACTACACTGAAAAATTCAATGTTCATGTATCTCAGAGCAGAATCAGATCCAGACAGTGAATTTTTCTTTCAGTTTAGCAATGGAGCCACATGTCACATGGAACTATGACTGAAGAAATATCAAAAGCTCATTTAAAATATCCCAAGCTCCCTAATTCCCTTTTGCATGGAAAAGCTTTTGGGTCTTGGCTAAAACTATGTAGTTCAGATATCCAGTAATTACTTCTAGATACCACAGTTATTTCTGCCAGCTGGGCAAATAATTTCCTGTGAATATTCACTTTCAAATGAATCCTTTCACTTGTACTCACTGCTTTATGTTCGCCTTTTTGTGAATATTCTAAAAAATGAGTTGTTGGAAGGAAGATGTGCCAGTAAGAATAATTTTCTATAGCAATCACAGAATATTCAAATAAAATGAATAATGAATTCAGCAACTTAAATATTTATATTTTCAATTCTAGGCTTCTCTGGCCCTGGAAATTCTTTGTGTTTCAGAGAATTCCTAGTGTGTCCCGATTGCTTTGGTTGCTTTGGTCTTCTACTCACTGATGTAAGAAGATTTATTTCTGTGGATTTGTACCAATGGAAATTAGAACAGAATTGTGATTTTTATCTTTAAAATACACTCACAATAAATATTTTGTGAACATGCTATTCACAAGTGTCTGCAGAAAATAGTCTTTGAATAATCACTATATTTGAGAAATATGATTGTGAATAATTCATACAGAAGAAGGAAGGTAAATTAGCTCATACATCTATTACAAATAATTAATCCCAGACTCAGAGTTTTCTGCCTGATTAGAAAAAATATCTAAGGCAGCATGATAGTAATCGTTGGTCAATAAGAACCATTTAAGCAGATTCACAGTAGGTGTGAACTGTGTGGCTGTGTTCGCATATGTATATAATCCTGTGTTTATTATTATCCCAACCCTTCTAAATGAAATAATGCACCTTTTACCATTATTTCTGCTTTTTTGAACATCTCTTTTTAGAACAGTTTTTGTTTGTTTACAGTAACACTAATAATAATAAACTAACAATTGTTAGGTTGAGTTTAAGAAAAATGTTAATCACTTATTAAGGTCACCTTTTTGAAAAATTACTTGCGGTGATTACAAGATTAAAGAAAAAAAAAGAAATGAAGCAGGGAATATGCAAATTAAATTTACATTAATTACATTTCTCTGCATGACAAGGACTAATGATATTATTTTAAAATGAGAGAGTTAGTCCTGAACTGGTGTTTCACAGCTGACTTTAATTGTCATGGTAATTTCATAATGAATCTTAATAATATTATATTCACAATATCAGCATGTCTTTCAAGTATGAGTGCAAAAACAATTTGCTATTAGTTTCAAGACTGTTATTTTTTTGCATCCAAATACAACAGAAAACAAAACAAAAAACAAAAAGCCCTCATTTTTCTCAGAAACCAGAACACAAGTCAATAGCTAAATCAAATCATGTAGTGACACTATTTTATTTAGGTAAGGAACATTTCATAAAACAGAGGCACTTTTTCGATAAGAGTTTTTCAAATGTTGTGTGCTGTCTCTGTTAGAATCTTGCACATTTTTCTCTCACACTCACAATAAGGATGCTTTCACAAAACCCTTCCTTGAGATAATGTAAAATTGTTATCCGATTTTTCCTTTATTTCTTCTGATTTGAATAATAGCATAGCCAAAATTAGAAAAATAGCCCATGGCACCAGAATTATATATAAAACCAACTTTAAAAATACTAAAATGCTAGTAAAAGAGGTCCTGCAACAGGAATTTATCAATCAGAAATAAACTCTTATTTTAAGGGCAACCGTCATAGTTTGGGTCTATTGTACAAGTGCCCCAACTGCAGAACAGCAAGCACAGTTTCAAAGCCCATGGACATAAGGCTTTTGTGTATCCCCTAAAAAAATGAAACAGTATTGTTTGAGTAGAAGAACAGACCAAAGTGTGTGCATAGGAAGCCAAAGAAGACTTGTGGAAAGTAAAAATTTCTGCCTGTCTTCCTCTTTTAAACTGAGATGCTCATACGTGGTGAGCTATCAGTGACTGTACAAGTTAGTTTTTGCCTTACATTTTAACACAAACTCTGGTATTTGCAGACTTTTGCGAGAGAGAAGTTGTTAGCTTGTCTTTTGATGATATTTACATATGAAAGTACTGGTCAGTATTGGAAATCCAGTCTTACAATTCAGGTAGGTAAGTATGATTGTTCTTTAGAAAGTTAATCTTTAAAATATTTAGATAACACAAAGGGTCTATCACAAAAGTTTAAAATAACATTCAAATAGTTTCCCCCTTAATCAATACATAAACATATATCAATATATATTAATGGTTCATGTGAGCCAAAGCTTCCTGTACACTTTAATTGTCAAGTTGTTCTTTATACTACTTCCCCCCTCCCCCCCCTTGAACATTGTATTCTAAATTTTGCAGAATAAATCTGATGGACAGACATGCTAAATGCTGTCAGATTGATGGATTAGGATTAAAGGCATCCACAAACTCTCTCAGTTTTGATTAACTTGATCTCTAGAAATGTTCTATCTTTAGAAATGTCTATTTCTGACTGTCACTGTCACTGCCAGTGACACAGTGCCAAAGGAAGAAAACTTCATATGGTTAAGGTTTCCTTATGATGTAAGTATAGGAGGGCTTCTCTTTTTTGCATCTTTAGATTACATCTAACAGTTTTACTTCCAGTCTTTGGGCTGAAGGAACATCTCTTTGAAGAGACCATGAAGTTATCTTATTCGTGTTCCTTTTTCATAAGTATGTCTTGTTGAAACAAGATGAGTATTTGCCATAATAAAAGCAAGCTGTTCACCATAACAGATGAATGTAGACTGAACACTTGAGACTACCTCCCCTGCAAACATCAGTATTATCTATGGAACTTATGTTTGAGACACTGCTGGCAGCAATGCTCTTCTGACTTAAAGCAGTGCATCCTCCTGTGATCATAAGAAATACATGGAAATGCAAAACTAGATGAATTTTTTAACTTTGGAACCAATTTTAGCAGAAAAGGTAAGAAAGCTTCAAGGATATAAAAGTTCCTCAGTCATTTATGTTCACTCTAAAGCAGCCCAGTTATCTATGAAAAAATTTACTTGAAGCAAATGGAAAACAGCTTTATATTCCCATAACCTGACCAGTTTACATACTCATCAAATCACTGATACACTTTGAGTCTTTGAATCTTGTTGTGTGGGCAAAAAGAACATAAAAATTATCACTGTAGGCACACATGAGAATTACTATCTAGAGAGAAGTAATAAATCCTAGATTCCTCTTCTGAGAAGGCTCGTTCCTTAAAAGCACTAGTTCATCACTTCAGGATCGTTCCCAGTTCATCTATTTAAGCCATTTTCACAGTAGTCAGGTTGATACAGACACCAAATGCCAGGCAGCAGCAAGAACAGGGTTGCTCCACCCACAGGGACAAGCCACAAATCAAGGGTGACCCCAGCAGAGGTGGTGCCCTCACTGAAAGTCCCAGTCCCACCAGATCAGAACTCTGTGGCAGTAGTGGAGTCCATTACCGGCCAAAGCCACCGCAACAGATGAACCACGTCCAGGGACTCCACAGAGGAGCAGAAAGGAGGTGATGCCTGAGACAGGACCAGAGACAAGACTACAATATCTGAGGTCCAAGGAAGATACAATGCCAAAGGGAGGCTTCCTGCTGACTTGTAAAAAAGCTTCCTGGCATGGTTGACTGGGGACATGCTCTATCCAGAAAATTCTCAGCTGTGGCTTGGGAGTGACTATGAGTGGGTTCATTTCAGCGGCCAACCTGGACGTAGGCCACTCTTTTTCAGAGGATATGATAATTCAGCTGTATACCTGTGGCCAGAGAGTCCCCAGATCTTCCAGGCCATATAAAAAGGCTGCAGCAATGTTAAGTTTTGGTATAGCTAAAGGCTAGCAGAAAAATGCTTTTGTGTTCCTGTGTGGAACCGGAAACAGACTAGTCATTAGCAGTGAGTTGGGAAAGTGTCTTGTGTTTGGAGATGAACACTGAAGGTGTGCAACTGAACCAGAGATGCAAGACAAATCAGATCTAGAATTTGGCCTACCAGAAAGAAGAGTCTTTTGAAAGAATTCATTTACTTGTCTATTTTTAGGGAACTAAAAATCCCCAGATTCCCTTTTCCTATTAAATAGGAAGAAAGAAACATGTACAAGTGTGAGCCGTTTAACTTAAAGGATGTTTGTCTAATTTTGATGAATCGCTCTCTAGAGGTGTCTACTTTTGTTGATTGGTTAGAGTAGGAGGTGGAAGTAATTAGCTTAAGCTTCCATACCTATCTTTTGGACATCTGAATTTAAGCATAAATCCTACTCCTTGCATACCAGTCCTTTCATGAAATAATATCCTGAGGTCGAACAGCATGAAAGCATGAACTGTGTTTTCGAAAGCACCACTGACAGCTGCAGAACTTGTGTTGCCATCATTCCACCTTTTTGGCTATGAAACCTTCAAGTTCTGTTTCTTACATCAAGTGTGTTAAGGAATGTCTACATACATAAAAGTAAATTTATACATTAAACCTCTTTATTCATAGAAAAAAATAGAAACTTATAGATCAAAATAAAAGAGAAAAAGAAAAAAAAATTCCCAATATACCTCTGGAGCATAATTATTGATCTGAGAACTATTCAGAATTTTATTGGATCTTTTAGGGCCTTCAAAGCCTTTTCTCCTCTGCTTACCTATTTAGCTGTCTCTCCTTAGAACTGCAACCAGCTCCATTTAGATTATTCAAACCTGGAACTGAAGAGGTTCTCTTGAGCACAGACAGCACACCTTTAACAACATTTTCTACCATGTTTTTCTTTTCCCCTTTTTCTTTTGGGGAATTTGTGTTGTCCTTGAAGTTTGACAGTGTTAAATTTCTTATTGTTTTTTATCATATGCACCAAGGAAATGTTTTCCATCGTTAATTAATTTTGATTGTCTAGTATAGCCAAAGGTGTGTAATGCCTGCCATGGTCCCTATTAATTAACCAGAAATCACGTTTAACCTGAACAGGCTCCACTAAGTACTGCATTTATAACCAATGTATTCAAGATGACATGGTGGACAAAAGTTGCATGCCACTGTGCACTTTTTTGTTTGAAGAGCAGTACAGTATTTTATCATCATTGTTCATATGAACGTGCTTCTGATCCTTTTAGCAGTGTTTAGCTATTTTAATAACTCTTTTGTCCTCTTCCTATCACATTTTTCATGTATTCAAAAGATAACATTGTGTAAATTGACACATTAGTAAATGCCTAGTAAGACAATCTGGTGTTTCTGATGTGCCAAACTATACTGGGTAATAAAAAGACCTTCATCATTTATATTTTCATAGAAGGATATGCTTCCAGTAAAATTTTCTTGTTTTTTTTTTTTTTTTTTAATCTTTTGTATAACTGAAATAATGCCTCACAGACTTCTTTTAGAAATATATCTTTACTTTTATATTTCTTCAGGAACTTATTTTAAAATTGTTTCTTAAACTCTTACAATACTTTCTTTTTTCTCAATGCATTTTACTGTTACATATTGTACTAGGCTTATTCTGATTCCATGCATCTCTTGGGCCTATTTCAAATTTCCTTTTGAGAGGTCTTTAAGTGTTTCAACAGTGTAATCATGTCCAAAGAGGACATAAGACCTTTGCATTGCTTTTACAGCCTGAGGAGTCAGCTTGAATTTGCTTTTGGCCATAGTACACAAAATAAGCCCAGGCATCTCTCTACCCGCTATGTAAATATGTCCCTAGGACTACAATTGGCAGCGATCAGCATAATATTTAAGAGCCTTAGAACTGATAATGGGTTTACTATTAAATGCAAGTAGAAACAAAAATTAAATGTGAGTTTTATAGGGAAATGCATTAGCTGCTCAGGCACTATGGCCAATTATGTATGAAGATTCTAGAAACTGGAAGAAAAATCTGATAAAATTATTTTATAATATGCTAAAATCAAAATTGGTATAATCAGGAGATTATTAATTGAACTAAATGTGATAACTGTCATGATTTAACCCCAGCTGGCAATTAAGCACCACACAGCCGCTCGCTCACTCCCCGTCCCCACAGTGGGATGGGGGAGAGAATCAGGGAAAAAAAAAAGTTGTGGGTTGAGATAAAGGCAGTTTAATAGGACAGAGAAGGAAGGGATAATAATAATAATAATAATAACACTGGAATACACAAAACAAGTGATGAACAATACTATTGCTCGCTACCTGCTGACTGACAGCCAGCCAGTCCCCAAGCTGTGATGCCTCCCAGCCAACTCCCTCCAGTTTCTATACTGGGCATGTTGTCATATAGTATGGAATATCCCTTTGGCTCATTTGGGTTAGCTGTCCCAGCTGTGTCCCCCCCCAACCCCTTGTGCCCCCCCAGGCTCCTCGCTGGTGGGGTGGGGGGAGAAGCAGAAAAGCCCTTGGCTCTGGGTGAGCACTGCTCAGCGGTGACGGAAACATCCCGGGGTTATCGACACGGTTTCCAGCACAAATCCAAACCACCGCCCCATACCAGCTGCTATGAAGAAAATTAACTCTATCACAGCCAAACCCAGTACATAGCTAGAAACAGGCAGTAGCTGTGGTGTGCAGCAGGAAGAGCTGTCTATGACACTAGAAAAGAATTGTAGCAAGGGAAGTGGAGCCACGGGGTAACCACAGGGGCCTCCAAGGTGCAGGTCGAGGCCATCAACTATAGACGCTAATGACAAACAGTCAAGCACCTGTCATTACTAGCTGGCAAAACCAGCTTTAGGGGATCAAAGAGAGCAAAGAAGAAGTAGCCACCATATAATAAATAATAATTGCATAATATAATTGAGGACAAATGAAGAAAAAGCAAGTAAGCTGATGGTTTTGGCAAGTATATAAAAATAGTCTCATGTAGACCCAAAAGCAAGGAGGAATCCAAATCTACCATTACCACCACACACTTTTTGGACTTGGGACACTGACATCTGGCTTTATGAACACACTAGAAGGGTGAGAATAAGATAAATTATAGTAATTAACTGTATTATTAATGTGAATTAGCTGTAATCAATGTATAATTTGGACTACTGGTATTAGCATCAGTTTAATTGGACTAATAATAATTTCGATTAGATTATCAATAATTTCCTGACTCTTCTTATGCACTTTTGGTGTCTGTGAACTGCAGGAGTTATAGTGCAACATGCCAAAGAAGGATTTTTCAAGAAACAAAACCCCAACCCTGTGGAAAAAAAAAAAAAGAAAGGAACATAAATTATGCACTATACAAAAAGAGGAAAAAGAAAACACAGAAGTATAGGAATAAATCTGCTTTCAATGGCATAATTGTGATATTCCTGCTCAGG
This sequence comes from Haliaeetus albicilla, assembly GCF_947461875.1. Lineage (NCBI taxonomy): Eukaryota > Metazoa > Chordata > Aves > Accipitriformes > Accipitridae > Haliaeetus > Haliaeetus albicilla. The sequence continues at coordinate 30,756,533 of NC_091496.1, forward strand.
ACTGTAGGAGGTGGGTCAACTGGACTTAATAAAATTTAATAAATTTGACCACTGTCAAATGAGAACAACTATTACATATATAGACACAGACACATGCAAACACACACAGACACACACAGATATGTAATGTATGTAATGTAAGATTCAGATATGAAAAAACCACAATAACTAAGTAGAATAAAAAACAAAAGGGAAACTATATTACTTCTTTGAATATTTAATTGGAACTTCTAATATGGTGATACTTTGCATTTTTCAAATCATGAATATAGGAATATGAATTTTAAAGAAAATGCATTAGACAAGTCCTATTTTGGTAAGGAATATAAATACATAGACAATACTATTTTAATAAGCATTTACTTAATTCCCATGAACCTCACTGATAGTGTTTGTGCTTAAAGTTTGGCTGAATGAATTGGCATTTTCTGATTGTATGTGGTTTCATCAGAAAAATTCTGACCACATATAAACAGAATAAATGCCAAAATAAATGCATTGTAACCTCTGAGGAGAAAGAAATGAGTGTCATCTAGTTAGTACAATGAAAATGTCTGCTTAATGCATATCGTCAGTCAAAAAGAAGAAAGACAATACCAAGATTTATAGGGAAATGAATAGAAAGCAATGCTGACAATATTATACTGACATTGTGGAAATTAAAAGGCATATTTTCTTTTTGCAGCTTCTCAGGCAGCATGTGTGATAACAACATAATGTATCTTTTCCAGCCCTAACGAATATAGGATGAGTACATTGTAATAACACTACAGCAAAAGAAGTATATATTATGTCTTATGTGTATGTGAGAGTAGGCACTCCCTAGTTACATCACCAGCTCTGGAATAGCTGTTCTGAAAACTAAGCTAAAACTATTTTTGTTTTGTCATTTTTATTTCTGTAATTTCTCAAGTCCAAAACACAGCAAACCAAATCTCTAGTTCTCATTAGCATAAAAATGAAAGTATGCAACAGTTTTTACATTTAAAAACTTAAAAAAATTGGTAAATGATGGAATACTCTTGGTCACAGACTTCCTTCTATGGTGTCTCTGCATGCTATTATGGTTCAGCAGCCAAATCTGAGTACGACAGGCCTGAGAACCTGCGGCATGATCTACCCTGGTGTAATCTTCCCTGCCCCACTGGGCTGCCATCTGCCAAAGCAACTCACCTCGAAGAAAAGCAGTGACAGAGTCTGCCTGGTAAAATCAACAGTAGAGGTATATACTCTCATTTGCCTTAGTGAATTTCTCATTTTCACTCATGTCAGAGTAAAAGATAACTTTTTCTCGAAAGATTAATATCATATGAATTTTCCATTTGTCCAGGCTTAACACAATTGAACTTGAATTTACATAATTTATTAAAGAAAAATCTTTCCATAGTTCTCAGTCTTCAACTCCAAGCAAGTTATTTTAAGGGATTTATTTCTTTGTCCATACTCTAAATTGTTCCTGCCCTGCATTTTTATTGGACTCAGATTCTACAGAGCTTTTTTGTGTGTTTGTTTCCTTAAGCACCAAGGAATAATTTTATTTTGCTGTCAAGGACAGAGATCTAAATACAAGAGTAATAACAGGAAAAGAACCTTCACAACCTTCTATCCAGAAAACACAGGAGTTTTAATTTAAAATGTTTTCCAATGTCTTAACATAAAAATATCATCTATTTTCTTAATCAGATACTATGACATAAGACATTATCAAAAATAGCAACAACACCTCCCCCGATAAATTCTATGAAAATGTTTCAGTTACCCAATTTAGCTTCTTTTGCTTGCAAATGTTGATTGAAAGAAATCCATGAGATTTCTAGGTCTTTGGAAGGGATACAATAAAAGAAACTTTTAAGGTAAGACAAGCTGAAAGTTGTCATACCTGATAAGAAAAGCAGCAGTGAAATGAGGGTTGCTTTCTCGTCATTCAGAATACCCAGTGCTTTTTACTAATAGTTCTGTCTTTATCTGTGGCAAAGCAAGTATCTTTAGAAGAAAACTAACAGCTGTCAGAGCATGAAATACTGGAATAGCCTTTCCACCAAAAAGTTTAAGTGAGGAAACTAGCTGATTTTTAAGTGGATTGTGACAAAGTGATGCAGGAGATTAAAATGGTATAACTCCATGTAAGAGCAAGAGACTGGCTGGCCCAGGAGGTCCTGTCCAATTCTGTGTTCCTTGTAGCATTTTTGGACAAGTGTAGTATCATCTGTAATTTTAAAAATGCTGAAAACTTTATCTCTTCTAAGCAGTTTACCTGTGTTTTTTGCACTGTGTGTGAAAAACCTCAGAGCCAGCCTGAGAATTCTGGTGCTCAAACAGATGAGTGTTGAAGAAAATTCTCATCACTTACCGAAAATCGGGGCTTTTGAAAACGTTTTAGGTTGTACCTTTGAGAATGTAGCTTCCTCAAAATAACTTGCAAATCCTTGAGTTCTTATTTGGAACTCACCTTTAATATGTGGACACAATCTTGCAGTCTGAAGACTCTATACAAACGTGGTTGCATTAAGGCTTGGGGTTTGAATCCCAACAATTTTCAATGGGTTCCACATTCATCTGTCAGTCAGGCATTTAGTAAAAATTTCTATAAGATTTGCAAGACACTAATACCTTGTATAGGAGTTAACATTGATGGGCAGGTTGCAAATGCCTCTCTCTTTCTTCTGCTTTGAAATGAACTGGCACGGAGAACTGATTTTTTTCCTGCTGGCTTCCTCAAATGAAAACCAAAGTTGTTTCCCTTGCAGTAGGAACAACTGAACTGAAAAAAGCTCTTAGAAAAATTCAGGGTCAAGACCCTGTATTTTCTATCAGTTAGGGCAGAAATAGAATTGAATTGTCTTTTGTCACAAAAGTATACAAGCCAAAGACTAATGTTCTGGGTTGAGAATTACCAGTCAGAGCTGTTGAAATACTTTATTACTTGCTTACTAAATGTGGGGGAAAATCCTAGCTAAATAAACACTAAATAAATACGACTAAATAATTCAGAATACCTTCACCTTCACCAGACTGGAAGGAAGACAAGGTAATTCTTCTATAACCATGTGGATATGGCAATCTGCTGATAAGTGGCACATTTTGAAAATATTTAGTTATTTTAAACAGAAGTCAACAACTGTGATAGGAAAGAAAACCACCTCTACATACCTGGAAGAAAAGGAAATTTTCTTGGGGAATGAGGTCATCAATTATTCCCTAACAACATAAGGGTTTTGACCTTTAACCTCTCACATGCTGCCTAAGTGTGGCGCGAAGCAATATTGTCTTCTCATTTTCTCAGTTTCCCTTGATTCCAGAGGGGAAAAAAAAAAAAAGAAAAAAAAAAAAAAGGAAAATGGGGGAAAAGGGAAGGGAAAAAATAAGCTACTTAATTATCTTTTTTTTAGCTAAAATATTTTCTGAATTTCATTCACATTTGCAAATTATTTTGAATTGACTGAAGCTGCAATTTCAGTGAATGCACTACTAACCATAAGCTAGACTATTCAACAAGAATTGCTGCTTCCCATGATTAGAACTGTAATGCTTATGCATTTAAACCTGAGAGGAGCTGAGCTCCACTGACAGGAACAACAAAAATACAAATTAAATATTATAAGTCAGCATGAATTTTGCCTAAGTAGATTGGAATTGGTTAGTATAAAGTTACAAATGTATAATAGCCATAATACTCTTCAAATATGTACTCCTAAAACAGTAAAAAGAGTATTAACTTGCTATATAATATTTTTTTTCTAACATATTTTGAGATTATAAAAAAATCAGTACTAGTTTTCATTACCAGTTAAGGTAATTACCATTACCTTCATTGTCAGCAGCATCACAACAATGGACTGCATTCTGCTCTTGAGCTGCAAACCTGAAGAGAGTCAGTAATTTCTCGTTGTCAGAATCAAATAACAGATATTGTATTCTAATTAGGAGGTAACATAAGTTAAATGTATCAATTAACCAATACAGTAGGGAGTACACTTGGGAAAGAAATTATATCAATATATTAGGAATAGCATGATTTTCTGTGAATATAATTTTTCCTCAATGTTAATCAATATTAAGAACATCACTGAAGACTGTCTTTTCCTCTTTTTTTAACAGTATCAGTTCTATATCTTCCAGATCAGTTATACTTTTCACATATTATGGGTATATGGGATTGAGATCTTCCAGGGAGTATGTCTGGCATATGGCTTGGCATATGGCTATTGTTTGTATTCCCTCATCTCCTCTCTATAAATTCTTGAAGATTTTTTTTGGAACAAAATCTTTGATTTTTCTGTGAGCCAATGACTTCCACCCTTGGGATAAAGGCTAGCTCTTCATTGACAGAATAACCAAGAATATTTGGCATAGTTTTTATACAACATATGCGTCTTATTTTATTTAAAAAATCTCCTTTGCTTTAAAGGCATTTACGAACAGTTCATCTACCTCTAATGTATTCTGCAAAAGCTTCAAATTATCCTGCTTGAATTCTAAAGAGAATTAACTTTAGTCTTCTAATATATTGTTTCTCGACCAACTGTTAGCTCTGCATCTGTGTCAATTTCTCGTTTGACTTTATAATTTCCAGGGGTATGAGTAACCAAGCAGTCAATTTGTACTGTAACTTGAAGGTAACTCCCTGAGAAGCTGCAGTTCTTTTTCCTGTGAAGAAGTTTTTGTTATCACTGAAATCTATTGCTTGTGGGAATTTTACCAGCTGAGCTCTTATGCAGTAAAGTAAGCAAGCTTTGCAACTACCTACATACTAGCTTACTTGCAAATATACACACACCTAAGATGCTATGGTGTTTTCTGCTTCACTTCAGAATTCTGAATCATAAATCAGTACAAACACAAACTTCAGCCCTTTTTTTGTGAGAGGTTTGTGTTGAGTGAAGTTGTAGGTGCAAATACTCAAAGACGTGGCATGCTTCTTAGTACTCCCTCAGACTCTGTTGTGGCCTTGAATTTCAGAAAACTTGATTCACTGTTTTTTGACAGAGGAAAATATTATAGCATATCAGATATTCTGGGTTAGTGTGCTTTGTTGTAAGCAGGTGATGGGGTGGAATAACATAAGCAGATATTTACTACAAAGCTGGCTGGGCTCGTATCTTTGCTGTTTCAGCTGGTACCCATGGTATCAGAATGGAGCAGGTGATAGTGTCAGATTAGTGTAGGTCTTCTTTTCCATCTATCTTTCCTTCTTCTTCCATGTCTCCATCCTAAGATGCCTTAGTTTGCCCAGTTATCTACCTCATTAACCATTTTTTCACATCCAATCATCGTGGCAATCCTATCACTCTTGATATGATATCTCACTTTCTAGTACATGGTATTACATTTGCTTGCGGACATACAGGACTCTCAGGCTGGAATGACAGCTGACAGCTGCTAAGCTAAAGATATAATAAAATGATGGAGAAGCTCTCATCCTAAACTGCAGATCCTATACATTTAGTTGGTCATATTTGTGCTTGGTGAACCTCCAAAATTTGAAGCTGTGTTTTCAATTGTAGTTTATCCTTGGTCACAAGTATTTGGGCAGCATGTTCCCTCCTTCCTCTTACTCTATTATCCAGACTGGTGTGATTTGTAACTGAAACAATTCTGGTTTAGTTTGTACCATCTTATGTCATCTCAGTTTCTCTACAGATACAATGAGATACGTATACAGTGAGATACAAATTTAAGCCATCTAAACCTGAGAACATGATTAAGTTGCCTAATGCTACTTGAGAATTTTCAGAGCATCGTATCTGGCCTCTATGAAGCACTGCAGAAGAATACAGGTCTTTTGGAGGTCTTTTTTCATATCTGCCAGCCATAGTTAAATGTCTCAGATATCTGAAGATAATGTTAATTACTTATATTTAGGCAACTTAATTGTGTTGTGGGTGTCAATATATGAGGTAGTGTCTAAATTCCCATTGTGGTCAGTGGAGATCGAGAACTTTTCTTGATTTCATGAATATAGGCCTCCAGAGATATCTTCATGGAGCTGGCAGATAGGAAACAGGACTAAAAGGAGTCTTGTCGTTTTCTGATATGGTGGCTGAAGGCTGGGAAGAATACATCATGTCATCTTAAATATCGCTAGACATCTATCTTAAGCAAGCAAATTGCTTCCTTAGTCAGTGCAATCTATTCAGCTAAGAAGATTTGCCTCATCCTAAAGAAAACATCTGGTGACCAGTCAACTCAGCATCTCTCTACGCTTCACTGACAGTACTGAGTGGATCTCCACTGACTGTTATGGGAGCCCCTATACTGTGATGTCATCTAACTTACCCCTAGACACTCACATGTACACGTGAAAGTTTAGGTGTCAGAATCTTAAACTGAATCCCACCACACATCACTTCCTTAGATTCTGGAAACCAGATTTTTAAACTGTATACATAATATTTTTAGATCTCAGAATCTGTTGTGGATTTGAACACCTGTGAGTTTAACACTGTGTGACAAGAAATGTACTTTATCTGATGTGTTTTAAGACAGAATTAATACTGAACTAAGAATGGGTGACCTATACGGAGAGGTACAAAAAGATACTGAACCTTTTTTCATAGCAGTATCTAACTCATGTTCTTTGTGATGCAGTGCATAAAACCAGAACAAAACAAAACATCTAGCACTTCTTTGTCTTTTTGTGACTAGAAATTTGGCTAGGAATAACATTGCTTACCCTGATACAACAAACTTAGTACTTTCCCTCTTTATACAAGAATCTTATGCTACTTAGTACACTACTTGGCCACTAGCTCCTTCAACACTTCCCTAATTTTAAGCACATGAGTGATCTTAGTAACTCCAGCTGACTGCACTTATATGGAAAATCAAGAATGTGGGGTGAGTTTTGGGTTCATTTCACCTAATTTTTCCATGTCAATATCAGTAGCTGCCCCAGAAGGGCCCCAAATCAGTAAAGCAGCATGACTGCAATTCCTCTTACCAACAGCTGACCTGCAGTAGTTATCTACATTTGAGCTACTCATCCTTTATAGTCTCTGAAGAAGTATAAAAATATATCAGCAATTAATCTCTTGAGTTTAAAATTGCAGTTTTATAATGAGATATATTGTACCTGGTAAACGTTCATACCTCTCTGCTACTTCCAAAGGAAACCTTCAGTGACTACTTCAGACTAAGATACTGGTATTGCTCATGTATATCCACATGTACACATGTGTTCCAGTGGATTCCACCTATGCAATCCTATTCAATAAAGGCTATTTAATGACTCTAAAGTGGCAACTTCAGTTTCTGTTATTGAACAGTTACTTGTTAAATAATGGAATCATACCACTCCTGTTCAATAGTATCTTAAAGTGAAAGTCAACATCTCTGATAGCTAAAATATGTCATGCCAGTATCTACACATCTGAATGTTGGTTTCACATAAATAAACTTTAAATTTATTTTGACATAATTTACCTTGACACTGTGTACTCTTTCATACCAGTGTGACTTTACATATCACAGCTTGGAAGAGTCAAATACAGAAAGTGTTTATAAATGGTGAGAGATCCAGAATAAGAATGCCACTACAGATTGTAAATTTCAAAACAGTAAAACAGAACTGAAATAAATAGTAGCTGATTTTATCAAGCTCTCAATATAAAAATAAGACACGGTGTAACTATTTTTTTTTTTCATGCTTCATGTTACCATTAAGACATGCACTGAAAGCAAGGGTTTGCTAATTTCTTGTACTTCAGTACAGTAAAGGTTGTTCTCACAGATGAGCCTGAAAGATGGTGTATATATATATATATATATATATTTCCTTAGGAGTACAGTTACCATTCATGGAATGGTATAGAATAAAAAATGAGGAGACTCAAAAATTATAGATAATGTGTTATCTCTGAATGTGTACACATTAGTTCCTTTCCACTATTCATGTAATGTATTTATGGGAAGAAAGTAATAAACGTTACATATCAAAAAACTCCTTCATGTTCTGATTATCTACAAGGCATTACAGTAGATCATGTAGAGATGCCATATTGCTAATCAAATTATTTCCGTAAATGAAAACAGCCAGCCAGTTGGTACCTGGGACCCTTCCTCTTGGAAAACAAATTCAGCAGCATCTGAATATAGCATGACAGAAAAACCATTGAATAAGACCTGTGGGGCATAAGTCTACTTGAGGTCCAATGGGATTATCACTTCCTACATTGCTGGAGCAAATAAGGATACAGAATATGCTAAGGTATCTCATGATTTAGTCTTAGAGACACCAATTTATCCACACTGCAGGGCAATGAACCAGAAAATATCTTAGAGCATCATTCTGATGCAAATTCCAGGGTATTTTGTGCTTGGAATTGACAACATTTCAACATAAAGAGTATTCTTAGAGCAACATAATACAGCATTTTAAAATGATTGATTATATTCTTTATCTACCTCTGCTTTTCCCCAACAGACATAACAAAGTTTATGCTGGTATGTCATTTCAAAGCATGTGACCAATTGTAACAGACAAAGAAGCTGAAAAAAAATATTTTTCCTGAGTCATTCTATACATCTTTTTGTTCCCACTGGAGTAAATCATGTTTTACCTACTGACATCCATAAGAGACTTTCCAGAGATTTTGCTGAGTTTAGATAAGACTGTACATGATTAATGTCACTCTTCAGATGGATATTCAGCGTAGGGGTATACTGCCTGTATCAGATTCCAAGCCCACACATAGAATTTTTCTCCAGTCTTCTCTGCTGTCATCCAGAAAGATGAAGAACTACTTCTGTTAACTCTCTCCCTGATGGCAACTAAGATCTTTTGCTTGCAATCACAGCCTAAGGAATTAGAAAATGCATCTCAAGGAGTGGAAGCTGAAAACAGGACCTGAATATGGAAATGTTTGCACTGGATCTGATCTGAGCTCCGTCTAGCTGTCTGTCCTGGTTTCGCCTGGGATAGCATTAATTTCCTTTCTTATAGCTGATATAGTGTTATGTTTTGGATTTAGGATCAGAAGAATGTTGATAACACACTGATGTTTTCAGTTGTTGCTCAGTAGTGTTTAGACTAAGTCAAAGATTTTTTCAGCTTCTCCTGCCCAGCCAGCAAGAAGGCTGGAGGGGCACAAGAAGCTGGGAGGGGACACAGCCAGGACAGCTGACCCAAACTGGCCAAAGAAATATTCCATACCATATGATGTCATGCCCAGTATAAAAACTGGGGGGAGCTGGCCAGGGTAGGGATGGATCACTGCTCGGGAACTAACTGAGCATCAGTCAGGGAGTGGTGAGCAATTGCATTGTGCATCACTTGTTTTGTATATTCCAATTCTTTCTATTATTATTATTATTATTATTGTTATTATTTTATCATTATTATTATCACTATTATTTTCTTCCTTTCTGTCTTATTAAACTGTCTTTACCCTAACCTACGAGTTTTACTTTTTTTTTTTCCTGATTCTCTCCCCTGTCCCACTGGGAGGAGGGAGTGAGCGAGCAGCCGTGTGGAGCAGCCGTGGGGTGCTTAGCCGCTGGCTGGGGTTAAACCACAACACTGTGTTCCAACACATGAGCAGACAAACACTGAACACCTCAAGGGAAGGTATAAAAAAAAGCAGCATTTTTATAAGTAAAAATTGACTAAAATTCTGAGTGATAACCTTATTTAAAAATAAGAAATTGGATTGAATACTAAACAGGAAGTTTAGCTGGCTTTCTTTCATTGTTTTCACTTCTTCCAATACTTTTTTTTAGACTTTCCCCTGGTTACCACTTTCTGTGACCGGTGACACATGGGTCTCAGGTGTTTAATGCCATTTCTAACACCCTAGTATACTGAAGACAAACATCTGGGACTGGGATCCACAAAAGGGGGGCACTCTTCTGGAGAAAGAACTAGAGGTCAGCCAGGATGCTCTCAGCCATTTCAAATGGCATAACATCTCCATGAGGCAAATGAATGTTATCTACTATGTGAAGAAGTACTTTATTAATGCACACTTCTAATTTTCCTATCCATGTCTCTGAAGCAGCTGGGATAAACAGCAAGATTTTTTCTTCTCCGTATAATTATTTTGTGTACTTTTCACATGACTCTTCCTAAATTTTTTTAAAGTTCTGTTTCTCACCCCAGCAGTTTCCCCAGTATTCATGGAGAATTTCATGTGAGGTATATCATATAACATTTTATATATCTCATACATATAAAAATGTCATACTGATTCATATTAAAATATTGTCCATGTTATTTTCTATCCCATTTGTTACTTACTCTAAACTCTTGCTCATCTATTGCCCACAGGCTGGGTGGAGGATGTTTACACTGCACCTAAGAATAACTGTGTAAAACTTCAATGAATGCATTGTAGCTGCTGATATTAAGACCCCAGCTTAAGACTAGCCCTGATACATATCTGTTTCACGAAGTTTCCAGGAATTCCAGTCACTATGTTGATGTCATTAATCCTTGATAAGATTATTACTGGGTGTTTTTAAACCACAAGAATCAGCTGGGTTTGTTTTATAATTTTGCTGTTGTTTTTAAATGTTACACAAAGCCACAGAGAACAAGTAAACATGCGCAGTTCTAAGAAAAATAAGCACATAATTCCTTTAGTATGAGGTAAAACTATTGCAGTACAATGTGACTTTCTTTCCATAAAATCGGTTATGCAAATGTCAATACATTAATAAATTATTCAGTTTATATTTCAAATGTAATCTATTAGGTCAGAACAAGTAATAGGTATGCAATGAAATCTTTCTTGATCTTTCAGTAACTTTTCCAGTATAATACAGAACCCAATGATACGCAAGGTTCCAAAGTAAGCTCTATCACCCCCAAACCAAACATGTTTAGAGAAACCGGTGTGCCATCCCACGGCAGCCGGGTCGGTGCCGGCACTGCCCCTGCCAGCCTTGCTCTCAGAGGAGGGCTCCGAGGAGCAGCTTTCCCTTGCTGCTCCCTGACACAATATCACTGAAATAGGATTTTTCTTTTTTTTTTTGGTTATTATTTTTATTTGATAGGTAGAGAAAATGAACTGTTGAGGACATACTTACAAGGTGAAAGAAACTGCCAAAGCTGGTATAAGCCTTTAAAGCTTATGACTTTTAAAAGAATAAACTGAAGTCTTTAGACCGCGCCTTTATTACTACTACTGTTTCCTGAAGACTTCAGGTAAATTTTGTCACAAGAAGAATAAGGTTGGCCAAGAAATCTCGGTGGTGAGATTCAGAAGGGACAACTGGCAACATGAATTAGAAAGAAAAGGTTTTGCTAAACCTTTTGGTTTTGTCCTACTTGGCTATGAGGCAAGGAGAAAGGCAATACAGAACATGAGACAAAAGCATTTAAATGGCATTAGGGTTTTGTTGTTTTATCTTTTTTGTTGGGTTTTGTTTTTTGGAATCTACCCAGGAGAAAGGTAATTGTGCAATTAATTTTCATTTGTGTCATAAAGCTCTTTTGGTTTTATAGACTGCAAATAAAAGGCCATAAAGATATTTATGCTCTTGGTATTTTCATGAGATGGGGTTGGCAATGACTATAGTCCTGGCCAATACTTTAGCTCGTAAAGTTTGCAGCCACCGTATATAATAATCAGCTGGGACTGACCATGGCATTTGGATCTGGATTTGGAACAGCCGTGCAAGTGTTCAGGTTCTTCTTTGATTAATCCTTAATTGAACCTGGAGACTGCTTCCCAGTTCTGAATGTAGTTCAGAGTTTCAGTTTTGAATTGTTTGCTTCCTTTTAAGGTTTGGGCTTATACATTTTCTTATTTATCCTTATGTCCCCTTTCACTTAGGAATATGGTGTGAAAACTGAGTGCTATATTTCTGGTCTTCACCTATTTCAAACACATCTTTTTTTGGGGTGGGCTTAAACAGCTCTTCCTAGCATGTAATGAGGTGAACACAAAACCCAGCCATTGGGTGTGCAGCAGCAGCTTGGCCTTTGTCAACTTTTCATTTCTTTTCCTCTTACCAAGGGTTATGGGGAGGTATGTAGAGAGCATAAACTTGCAGGCTGGAAAGTGTGTGTTACATATTCAAGAAGGAGACACTTTTGTCACTAATGCACAGGTTCATCTACAGTGAAGGAAAGTACTTAAAGTGCTAGTTGTGATTATTTTTTTTTTTTCTTCTTTCACATGTAAATCAGACTTAAGATTTGGAGAAAGAAGCATTCTTGCCTACCTCATTTACCTAATGGGGAAATTTCTGAATACCCTGGATACAGATGTTAAGCTTCATGTACATACATGCTCATCTCAAAACTCACATTAATCCTGATGCATATTTCTTGATGGTCATTCCTGGTGCATGCTTCTAAGAACACCTTTGCAATGAAGAGAGATTAAGAGAAAGAATATAAATAATTTCTGGACTTGTATCTAGCTTGGTGAAAGACTAAAGGAGGGTGACAGTGTCTTTATCCTGCTTTTCTTCCTTTCTGTATTTAATTTGATAGAATGGTACCTCCAGCGCCCTGCCACAGGTTAAACGACCTCAGAACAAACCACAAAAAATAATCTGGACACAGTGACAGTAAGCAGCATATAGAAGCCCCCTGGCTATTCTGCTTGCCATAGGGAACACATTGCTTGTTTTACCACATAACATTACACATATTCTCTTTCCACCCTCAGGAAATTTTATGCTGGAAATCTTACAAGACCCTCTTGCCTAGATAGCCTTGGGCACTGCCAAATCTAGCCCTTATGACAAAAGGATTACACAATTAGAAGGTCAAATCTTTTAACAAGAGGGTTCCATATTCCTTTTTTCATCTCATTGCTGATTCATGATATAACTCCTACAACTGTGCTTCTGTCAGAAGTCCTGGCTTAATTGTATTGATATGCCAGGCAGAAATACACGTGCTGGTATGTGGAAGTTAAATCTTTAATGAGATTTGAATGTCTTCAGTATTTAAAGATATTACTGAAATAATCAGTGTATTCTCAGGTCGGGGGCTGCCCATGGGGTGGGCAGGCAGGTCCTCCTTGGCCAGGTCCAGGGGGTGGTGGGATGGGGAGGACCTGCCCTTTCCACCCCAACCAGGGACTGGTGGCCCCGGACTGGGCTGAAATGGGGTTCTGGGCCATGGGCCAGGGTGGGGGGATGTCCCAGGGGAGGCTGTAAGTAAATCTCTCCAAAATGCAGTAAATTCTAAAATAAGGTTAGATTTACTCCTACTTGTGACTTGTTTGTACAGTGCTCCAGGTCCTGTTGAAGAAGTGCGTTCAAGTATTTTTAACTTCTTCTGTATGTGATTGAATAAACACAATAAGTGCTTTGCTCCTTTGTTCTAATGGGTGATTTCTTTGTTTGGGTTGATTTTTTTTTATTTTTTATTTTTTTAAACATGAGCTGTACTGCAGTGAGATCAAAACTAACATCATATATGTCACTATAGAAATGAAGTATGGATTACATTTCTAGGATACATTAGGCAATTAGTTTATCCAGATTCTTTCCTGTAAGAGACGGACAATATTTATGTTTTCAGATCTTACACAGATAAAAAGAAATTACATTGTAGCTGAAATGAACACTGAACTTAGGCCTGTTCATAATTTTGGGGGAAGATTAAAATTAAGGGGTTTTTTTGTTCTTAGCTAAATTACTATTAGAAAGCCAAACTGGCCAGATTTAAGATTTTATAATATTACTTTATCTGCAGAAAGACACAACAGGCAGAATAATTTATTAAGCTAAGGTTTGTGATAACTGTACAAAGTTCAAACCATAAACAGATTTTGCTGACAAAAAGCAAACTTAATTTTCTTTCCCCACTTTGTTTCTAAGAAAAGCAAAAATATGAACCTTTATGCTGCGCTCTAGACTGATGCTTGTCATTGCACAGCAATCTGTGATAAAAAAAAATAGCAGTAGTAAATCATGAAATCTGTCAACCATTGGTAGGGAAAAAAAGCTAATGGATACAGGACTGATTTAGGAAATCTGAAAGAATATTGGACTAAGCTTGGAAAGAAATCTTCTAAGGAATATGTAAGCTGCAATGATTTAATTGATTTATTAAGGTATTGTTTGACCTCAGAATTATTCAATTTGTAAATAACTGTTTTCCTTCGGTCCAGTAAATTGATAAAACAGATGTATAGTATTTATGCTGGTTCTAATCTTCCTCTGATCTAAGCTCAAGGTCACATTAAATCAGAAATCTCTCCTAAAGTGTTGTTGCCCTGATATTGAGTAGCATAAAGTGAGTATTAAGCCTAGAATACGTGCCATATAGTGTACAGTAAAATATCATGACAGTTTACTCTAATTCTAAGAGTAAATACAATTTACATGTATCATTTACTGATATGTACATATACAATTTACAATATTTTACAATCACATAGGAACTGTTAATGATGGTTGCTATACATGCTTACTGCTGTCTGCAAAATTTAATTCACAGTGTGTTCAGATGAAAACATATGGACCGAGGTTTCTACTGGATGACATTAGAACAAACTCTTCTACTCAATTTGACATGCAGCATAGCTCGTTCCTGTTGTTCAATAACATTTCTGAGGAAAATGTTTTACTTTGGAATAGAAAAAGCTTGAGAGACATTGCAGGGTGCTTTATTAATCTTGCTATTCTGTCAAACCCCACTGTATATTAAAATTGCTGCAAAAAATGAAACATCCACAACTGAAAACCTATTTCCTGCATTAAGAAGAGATGTTTTTTCTTCATGAAAATTTGGATTTTTCTTGGAAATGTAATCCACTGCTTTGAATCTGCTGTCAGATGGACCATTAATTCCACAAAAATTAACACTACTGAGTACTATTTTAGATTTTTTATCCTATTTTTATTGACAGATTGCAAATTCAAATTGGAGGAGTTTGGAAACCTATTTAAATGTGTGATAAAACTTAGGGGAAGAGAAAAGAGATCATATTTTTCCTCTTACAGTTAAAACAAATAGTTTAGCATTAGCCACTTTTGAAAAAAAATGAAAGAATGTAATTTCTCTGATCAAACTAGTAAAACAAGTTTAATTAACCTACCAGCCATGATACACTTGCCATCAAATTAAAGGGTCCCTAACTGAGGGTCTCACAAGCTGTGAGATTCTACGTCTGTGTGAGTGCCAGCTATTACTGCCTTACTCACCACCACTGCAACGAGTAGTAAGAGCAGAGGTGGTGGGGCACAGGGAAGATACACGAGAACTGCAGCTTACAGGATCAGAAGGTTGGTGATCATTTAGGAAACAAGAATATACATACTAATGCATGTAGCTCACCATGAACTGGATCAGAGACACAGAAGAATACCAGAAACCTTGCTCCATAACACAACTAACGAAAATACGCATTGGATAAACTGAATTTTTTAAGTTATTGGAAGATATTGTGTTATTATTTAAAATCAAGTGCTATTAGTTCTTTGTTATTTATTATTAAATGTTTTCAGCAATCTTCCTCAATTTTCCTGAAGGAGAAATCAAAGCCAGAAAAGATGAAGAATTAATTTCTCATCTAGAGATAAAAAGGAGGTTCTGGAAAAAGGAAAATAGTTCTGAAAATAAAAAGAACTATTCAAAAAATGCACAAAGTCATTACTAAAAATGAGTGCTTTAAAGACACAGCAAAACAGACCGAGGACAAAAAAGCAGTTAGGTGTTCCAGTTGCCAGGTGTTCAATACCAAGGCTGGCTGGATGTAGCAGAATGAAAGAGCTGAACCATCCCACTGTCTGACAGAGCTACAAACGGGATGAAGCGTGTGCTGCCCGGTGCCACATCTTTTCTCTTACTCTGTCAATGGCAAAGAGTGCTAAGGAGTTGGCTAGCAGCCGCACGCTATACGGAGAATCTGTGAGTTGACAGTGCTGCAGCAGGGAAGCAGCAGATGGTGGAGCATGGGAAAGAAAAGGGTAAAGCCCTCTTAGCCCTTTCCTCAGCCACTAAATCCAGGTCTGATTCAGACAAAGTACTCGGTGCAGCTGTCCAGTTACTTAGGAGATCCAGATTTGATAAACGTGCCTGGTTTGATAAATGTTAGTAGAGCTGGAAATTGCATTTAACTTAATAAATTCACTCAAAGCTGAACATCCTGTTGGGTGGGAAGAGACGTACTCTGTCATTCAGTTGTATAGAAACACTGTTAAATAGCTTTTTTAGGCTTCTATTGCTACATAATATTTCTAAAAGAGAGAGAGGCAGAGAGGGAGAGAGACTTGGCTTGTAAGCTTCTGAAAATTTTTAAGATAATAAATAAAGAAGTGAGAAAATAGATGATAAGTTGTATAATACGAAAGTGGAAGTTAAACAGGGAAATAAAGTTTCTTTCCCCTTGCTTTCTTCACAGATATCTATGCTAGGAAAACCCTAGGAAGCCTAAAGTTACACCTGAAGGAGGCTTTATTGTAGTGTGGATGCACCTAGCTACTCGCACAGCCATGTGTTCAACGAAGAGGCTACTGAACAACATGCAACTGAAGCAACTTTTATATTCCTTATAAGAACAAAAAGAATAATGCATTGAATGGTTCTTCTAATATTTTAAAGTATAGTGAAAAACATAAGTTGAAATCAGTGTTCTATATTTCACTATGGTACGAAACCAAAAAAGCAGATTTTTTGCGTATGTGTGTACCGGGACTGCCTGATGGTAATCTGATCGCTTCTAAATTTGAAAACTCATCGTTGATGGGACATAAAAAGAAAGTGTTGCTTGTTCTATCACCTTAATTTTCACAGTGCTGCAAGTTCTGAAGCTACTATGAATATTTCAGAACAGTTTATGTTCTTTCCATTACAGGTTGCAAACTGCTTAATGAAGGATACCAATCATCATTAATTAGCAGTAGAGCAAAATACAGCATACAACATCATATTATTGCCTTTTTTCCTACAGCACTGTTTGATTACTTAAATGCTGAAGAGAGATCCCTTCTGCAAAGAAGATAACATGGTGTAGCATATGACAACAATTTCAAGGGCTATTTCTCAGGATCTGGTGATTTAGTGGCCCCTTATATGGTTATTTTTGTTTATTCTTTTATATTAGATGATTATTTGAAAATGTGTCTTGTTATTTCCATTAGCCATTTAGATACTGCTATGTTTATTTGAAATTACCATACCATTCTATAGCTGTCCTGGACATTTGTTAAACTTCACTGTGTTTTCTCAAAAAACCATATTCCACTACATAGCTTTACATAGACCAGCAGAAGCATCCTGCTATAGAATAGCCACTTTTACTTAAATTCTTCTCAGGCATGGAGGTAATGAATTACAGACCACTGATATAAAAATCCTGATTTTATTTAAATATTTATGTTGAAAATATAACTTTATGACATGATTTACATTCAAATGAAATTTTCAGAAATGGACAAACAGTGGATAAAAAGCTACTTTTCTGGATTAGGGTTTTTTTTCTAATACGTGACTATATCATCTATAAGCAAAAGCTATTTAAATAAGCCAGGAGTGACAGAGGGAAAAGTTTGTAACCATGTGATAGCAAGATTGCTTTAGCATTTAGTAAAGAATTTAGCCTGTTTCCCTCTCTTTGCAAAAATTACTTTGAGGCATAAGGATCGCTCTGTGCTTACCTGCATGTTACATTTATTTCAAAGCTCAGCTCACACTCGTGAAAAAAAGACATTTTACTCTCTCTAAGTGAAAATGTTCTACAAACCCTTACCATTTTAACTCTAGCCAGATACAGCTTTTGAGGATTTTTAACCAGCATTACAATATCTATATGGTCTAACTATAATAATTTTTGTGTAGGCAGATTTCTTTGGTTTTCAGCTTTATGTTTCTACTTCCCTTTTCCTCTCCTTTGCAATAGAATATTCTGTGAATTTAGGTACCTGATGATAGCACAGATAACATCAGAGAATTTAAAGCCTACTTCAAGCTTTGAGCCAAATTCAAATGAGAGATTACAAGGAAACCTGTCTTCCAATTGACCAGCTGTTCAATTGAAAAAAGTGTTACCAAGATAAATGTGTGTGTTTGTGTCTGTATGTATATATCAGAACATATATGCATATTTTATTATTTAAAACACAGTAACAAAAAATTAACAGGGTTGCTTTACAGTTTCTTAATACTTACTAGAGTTCAAAGCCAAAAAAGTATTTTAGGAGTGTCTAAGCCTTGTAAAGAAGCCAAATATTTTTCTAGTACTTTGGTTGCCTTAATGAACTGGAAGTTACTGAGGCTTATTTTAATCGTTTGTGACCTGCAGCTGCTGTTATTAACCAGAATAAAATGTGCATAATGCAAGTTTCAAGAGATTGATGCTGTCTGAAATGGAAAGGAAATTTTGTTACTTAAGATTTTGGCTCAGTGATGCTTAAAATATATTTATCTCTGCACACAGACATTAAATGACCCATGAATGGAGTTTGATTTTCATCATACTGGAGTAGGGAGGAGGATCTTGCTGTGCCAGTCATGAACTCCACACTATCTTGTGTTGCCTGAGGAGATTGGTCTCAGTTGCATACACATTCCTGCACATCCAGCTATAAGTAGCTTAGATGATCAGAAGGATAAACCTCACCATTTAAATGCCTCATGACTCAAGACTTCTCTAAAGCCAATAAATATTTAAAATACTTTCACAAAGGGATTCTCTCATGTTTTTTGACATAAGTGTTTAAAAGAAGCCCCGAACGGTAGATCGTGTAAATTGGAGAGCGGTTTCTACTTGTCAGGATGGCATCAGGCCTCAGTTTCCTCAAGGAACTGACAGGAATGGTCATGGGGTGGCAGCTCTGAGGGACAAAGGAGCTCAACGCAACAGGCAGATCTTAAAGAGCAACCTCCTCCAAGCACAGATACCATCCAGCCCGATGCTCAGGAAAACAAGTGACCAAAGTCTGATGCACAGAGGCAGTAGGGAGGAGGTGGAAGCAGGATGCGCTTGACACTAATTACTTGACATTTGCATCTGGAGTGCTGTGTCCAGTTTTGGGCCCTACGATTCAAGAAAGACACCAACAAACTAGAGCAATTTCAGTGGAGGACCCCAAGCCGTTTGGGAGCTGGAGCACTTGCCCTAAGAGGAGAGGCTGAGATTCCAGTCCTGTTCAGCATAGAAAGGGGCAGCTTCAGGGACACCTACCAGCAGTCTCCCAGTACGTATGGGGAGGTTATTAAGAAGACAGGGCCAGACACCACAGATCTACTGAAGCAGGGTAACAAGACACTGGTCATAAATTACAACAGCAAAGGTGTAACTGGCTATTAAAAAAAAAAAAAAAAAAAAGAAGGAAAATCACTATAAGGATAATTAAGCATTGTGACAGAGTGCCCTGGGAAATTGGGGGTATCTGTAGTTGGATGTTTTCAAAACCTGACTAGAGAAAGTCCTAAGCAATCTGATCTGAATTCAATGTTGATCCTGCTTTGATCAGGAGGTTCTGCTAGAGACCTCCTATGTTGCCTTCCAACCAGAACAACTCCGTGATTTTATAATTGAAAAGCAGTTTTGTACATAACCTAAAAGTAACCCAAGAAATGGGTGACAGATTCCAAATGGCATTTAGAAAATCAGCAGATTAGGTTCCACATAAGTCATCACCTATTCTTCTA
Source organism: Haliaeetus albicilla (assembly GCF_947461875.1). Taxonomy (NCBI): domain Eukaryota; kingdom Metazoa; phylum Chordata; class Aves; order Accipitriformes; family Accipitridae; genus Haliaeetus; species Haliaeetus albicilla. The sequence goes on from NC_091496.1 coordinate 30,776,091, forward strand.
TGATCATGCTTCTTTTTAATGACATTCTGTACTACTTCTGTCCTTGTTATCTTGGTTAATGCTTTGGAAAAACGAATCAAGGTTTCCTAATGCTACAGGCATGAATTCCAAATAAACGTGTTCATTAAGCAGAGAGTTCTTGGCCACTAATGGCATCAGGTTAGCAGCAGGCAACATAATTTTAATACTGTTCATTTTTTATGTACTACAGTCCATATGCTGTCCTACCTCAGTTATCCCCAATTAAGAAGGCAAAAGAGTTGAGTTTGTCTTTGCTGGATTTCTGAAATTTTCTTTCTTGAGGAAAAAGAAAAGGAAAAGGGGGAATGAGAAGAACCAGCTATTTTTCATCTGCCCCTACAAAATGGCAGGTTCTCATTCCTTTATTTGTGCAGAGTTTAGACCTTATCTAGACTGGGGTAGTGATTTTGAGGACAGTGTGAATTGGCCAATATTTTGAAGAGAAGTTACCTTTCAATGTATATTTAAATCAAGCTTTCAGCTAGGACAAAGCCCAAATGGTTTGGGTTTGTTGTTGTTGCTGTTGGTTGTTTGTTGGTTTGTAGGTTTTTTTAAAGCCCCTGGATCTATTTTGGGTTTTATTTCAAGTTCAAACAATATTAACATGCTGGGTATATATTTTTGCATCTATACACTGTTTAAATTGGGCTAGAATTTAACTTTTTGAGTGTAAAGACAAAAGTAAATTCAGCCAAGAACTGATGGAATTCTAAACTTGTTCACACAACAATGGTAATGAAGAGCACCTCAGCACAAGCAGAAAATGGACATTAAGACGCATAATTACTGACAACCTAATAACACTGTTTGTTGCACGAATGCTTGATCAGGAGCTAAGCTATTCTGCATTCCAGTGTCAACTGTCAATGACCCAGACTACCTATGCAATGAAGTTGAGTGTAGATAACATAAAATCATTAACAAAAAATCATTAACAGATGCTAAACAGTTCAGGCTAAACCCTACTGGATAAATGCAAGCTTGAAACTGAGCAGAGTTCTGGATTCCCATTTTTAACTGTCTTAATTATTTCTGAGATAACAATTTAAATTTTCTGGACACAACTTCCCAAAATACACAATAACACAGTCTAATAAAAAGAGTATTCCTTGGATGAAGCAAATTATTATAAACCAAGTATAGTCTTGAAGATTTTAGCCAAAATATCTCTCAGCATTACCCCATCATTAATGCTTAGTTATTGAAATGAAGAAGACAAATTAATGCAACCCCAAATTTTACTATTAGCTGACAATTTAGCAAATACAGAAGGGGACTGCACACTATGGGAAATATTATTATGGGAGTTAAGTCATATTTCAAAGATAGTTAGTTATCACTGTGTGGTCAGAAGCTGCTGAAGTATTAACCAAAACTGTTAACTCCTCAAGTGAAACAACTTTGCTAAAAGCATCGTGAGAAGTCAAACAAAACGTGCTGAACATGAAGGTGTCTATTCCACCACTGGCACAACATCAGCCAGAGTTGTAAAGACCAATGCTGCTATCCTGAAACTTTTAATCCTCCTTATCAGAAGCTGGTGAACACATCATTTGCCTGACTTCAGCAGCATCCTTAAAAATGACAAAAGATTTTCTAACCTTTAAAGTTCTATACATCTTTTATATGTGACAGTCTGAGAAGCTGTAACCACGCTCCTCATTTCATTCAGACACTAGATGTGAATCTCATATTTCTTTATATTTACAATTTTTACCTAATCTTACCTAGGTTCTTACGTGACTACTCCCTGTGGGGTTTGAGTTTCTAATCTGTTGTTGCTCATGTTATTTCTAATGACTGAATTTCATAACATCTGTAATAACAGCATATTCTCCACTCTCTCTGTGTTTAATTTGAGCATTTATTTGAATGTGCTGTTATGAAATGATGCGTCCCTTGTTCATTTTTCATGAAGTAAGCAAGCAAGCACTTATTCTTATGATGTCTTTTTAAAAATACTTTTATGCTTTCACAACATTGCACACTAAATTTTTTTATATTTTGAAGAGCATAAATTTTACATTTGTATTTACTTTCACATTCTTTTGTTGTTGTTGTTGTTGTTCATTTTGCCATTGGGAGAGTAAAAATATAATTTCTCCAGGAGGTCTCATTCTTTTCAAATTAACCACTGAGTGTTCTTTTCTGTCACAGTGCAATTCAAACTGAGATAAACAGCAAGAGCACGTAACTTTTTTTTTTTATACTTCTGTGCTGTTAACAGTTGTTCTTTGAAGGTTTTTTCCCTGTTTGTACAATTTATGACACTAGTACAGCATTACACTACATATGACTGTACTGTTAACTATGGATCCCACTGAAATACAGAGATAAAACCCACAGGTATATATTCAAACAGGGACGTATCTGAATAATTCTAAAAATGACTTAAAGTGTATCTGAGAAAGTAACATGGTGACCCATGTTATTCTTGAAAATAAAGCCACACTCCCAAGCATGTGCTGCTGAAAATAGTTGCCCAGAATTGTGGAAGACAGTATTGATGCTTTCTTTTTTGCTCTTCTTACAAGCAGGAAGATGGAGAGAGAAAAAAATAGCAAGGTTAGGTCTTCAATGTTAATCTCAGTATTGATATAATGGGAGGGGGAGGTTTTAGAAGGGATAAAGGTGATGTGTGTTGGTGGGATAGCAATCATATCCAAAGTGCCATGAGGAGACACTAGGCAATCATGTATGAGTGATCTGGAATTTGTTTTAGAGACTGACTCCAAGGTAATTTTGCTCTTTCTCTGTTATATTACATGGTGCAGGAGAAAAGTCTAGCAATATACCAGCATCTACTGGAAAATTAATGCAGGGTTTTCTTTCCAGATAGTTCAAAGATATTCTTTCCTTAATAGCATGAATTTGTAACCATGTTTTGAGTTTCCTACATACAGCCTAAAGACCACTCTTGCTAGCCAGGAAGAGGCTGTTTTGCCCCCATGTCAAATCTTGCCTTTAACCAAAAATAGGGTTTTTTTTTTAAACAAAGTTCCCACATACTCAAGTTTAAATTCAGCCTATTATGAAGGGTATTTTTAGTAACCTGTTATTATACTAGTCTTATAATATCCATATTTATACTGGAATATCTACTTATTTTCTAATTGAATGCATGATTAATTCTATGCAGTAGTAAAGATGGAACAATAATAAAGGCAATGTATTAAAATTATTTAGCTTATAAATAGTATTTGGTTTAAAGTGTTGCTCAGTCATGGCTGAGAGGATTGCATTTCCATAATGTCTCAGAGGAAACATGATGTGAAAACTGTACACATAGCCCAAACAGGCAAAATAATCTCGTCATGCCAACACCTGCTCTGATGTCCCATTGTTGCTATTGTCCCAGTTTAACCAGGAAACATATATCCAAGATCAAACCAAAGAAATAAAAGTCTACCCATGAACAGCAAAAGAAATACAGTGTGTTAGTATCCAATTGATAAATTGAGATGTCTGTGGCCATGTTTCTGTAATGGTATGTCCACATCATCAGCTTCTGCTGGAGGGGTTGGTTCTTTGTAGCTGCAAATTCATTTTCCCTCCAGGAGTCACTATCAGATGCAGCACTGAGGAACTGAGCATATGAGGAAATTAAAAAAAAAAAAAAAAAAAGAAAAATTTTCTTACAAAAAGTTTATACAATGTCCAGTTTTTACGACATTTTGAATAAAAATTTACACTTTTTTCAAGCTGAAAATATTATTCCAACTGAAAATGTTTCCATAGTAATGAAAATTTTAAATTCTTCAAGAACTGTATTTTTCATTACCATGCAAATCCTTGTAAAATTAAGAACATCTTTTCATGAATTTTTATAAATTTTGCTGTTGGTATTTAAATGGTAGTTTAGCAGTTTTTCCAGCTGCTGCTCTGAAGTGAAGAATAATTCTAGTAAGAGACAGAAGTGCTTTAGTAGTAGCTGTGAGACTCAACATTTCTAGACACTGATTTGTGTTTCTTTAGCCAAGGGATGATTCCAGCATGCACAATGTCTGCTTCACCAATGTGTGTTACCTGCATGCAGGAAATCAGTTTTCAAGAGAACCAATTTCAACTTTTCACTATTCAAACCACACACATAGTGAAACATCAGTCCACCACCAAGACGATGCCATGTTTTTTCAGGAACTATTATCTCACTCTAAATAGGCATATTGATTTCAGAGGTATTTAAGAGGCAGAGAGCATTTATCCTTGATCAAACCAGTTGCTTAAATTTAATTATTGTCTTCCTCCTAAAAACGTGTAACCTAGCAGGATGTAAAGTTAAATACCCAGTCCTCCTTTTTTTTGTTAAATGTGTTCAATACTGTCGAGCCTTTCTTCCCCATGTTTGATCTATAAACAAATGAATATAAAATGAACTTAATAAATCACAAGTGACAAGTTCAAGAGAACCCTGCTGTTCTTTTTAAGTGAATGCTAAATGAATATGGTTAAACATATAAAAGGAATTTGGTAATGAGGGTATATTATTGCTCTGAACTGTTTGTAACCTTGCCGTTCTTTTGTAAATTTTAATGAAAATCTAGTGCTGGCTTTGTCACACTGAAATCGGAATAATCAATTAAACTGCACTCAGTTCACCTTTCTCTTGCTGGTGTTTACCTGTTTTGTATGCGCTTCATTTTTTTAACTCAAGAGAAGACAAATTTGAAAACTTAAGTATCTCTTTTGAGATGGAGCAATGCCTGCTGCTGCCAACAGGCAGAGTGGGATTCAGCCCCGGATTAAATTACCTAAATTTGGCTCATCCTGCAGGGCAATCTGTCAAAGTTCCCATTTCAGTAAATGGAGACGTTGGCTGAAATCAGTTGCCTCCACATAGTTCTGGCCTGTAACTGTCTTTCCATAAAGGTGTGGGCCTGACGTAGGTCCTGTCCTTCTTCCACCAGTCCTGTGTGAATATCTCAGATATCCTAGGGTATTTAATATATCTTTAGGTGACATTGTTTAGGCAAATTAAGTTCCTAGGTCTCCACCTAACATAAAGAGAGTTTGAACATTGAGCACATGTGCAAACATCCTCACATAAACACCTCAATTTCATGTCACCCATAGGAATTGATTCCCCCTTCTTGAAGCCAAAGTTGTTTTGCCTTGGGTTTCAGTTAGTTCAGGATTGTTTTTCTTAACGTCCAGCTTATGTTTTGTCATCAGATTTATCAAGAACAAATATTTAAAATCACACAAAATATTTTGGGGCCAAAATTGCTGTTCAAACGAATAGACAATAGCAGATAAAGATTGCCCTTGCTCAAAGGTCCACTCTTTTTCCAGATTTGTAGAGTTAGCTTCAGGTTTACCTGAAAAGGGATTATAAATCAGGTTGCTTTCATAAAATAATATTCAGAATGCAATTGTCTGACGTTCTAACAGCTGGTTCGGCCAATCAGATCTCTTAATATCTACAGATAAGAACCTTTTTTAAATAAAGATAATTGCTTTTTTTTAATCTGTAAGTGATCTTTTCTTCCATCTTAGAAGCCACATACCCAGCATAGCTATTTTATATGATTAAATCTAGGCCCTCTTTCATCAAGCCTGAATGATATTTTCTCCTTTCAGTGGTCATGTATACCTCTCATGGTATTCATTATATTACTAAATACAATATGGTGTCTCAAGTTCCTGAACCTTCAGGCTAAACCAAGGTCAGTAGAATGACTAGAGAAGGCCATGAGTTGCTTTTGAAAAAGATATTTCTCTTAAATACAATAAGTGAACTCTACTTTCATACAGAAAGAAGTCACTACGCTCAGCGTTGTCTTGCCTTTTTCATATTCCAAATGCTGAAAAAAAGAATCTGCATTTTTTTCAGACAACATTGAAATCCTAATTAATCGTATTGCTCTTCTGCTTTTTTGAGCATGGGCAAGCAGGATAGGAGAGAGCAAGTAATCTCCTGATTAGAAAAATGACTCTACAAACAACACATTAATCAAACAGCGAGCTGCACTTCCACCTCTACAGAATGTTCTTCTGATGATAGGACACTAAGTGGGAAAGTAAAATTTATGGTGATAAATCGCCATGAAATCTTCCTTAGGGCAGAACTCTTCTCATTGAACTTTCTTATCAATGTATTATCTTTCCTCTCAAACCTGATTCCTTCCAATTATTAACTCACTGGGCCACTGGGTAGTTCCAGGGAGGTCTCTTTGGCTGTTATTGAAAAGTATTTCAGCCTTGGACAGAATCCATGCAAGTTGCATTCACATTCTTCTGTATTAGCTGCCTCATACTTTCCTACCTCTCTGTGTGGTTAAAACTCCACTTTAAACAAGTTTCATATAAACATTTCTTTACAAATATTAAGTCACAACTAACCGTTAAACAGGTTATTGTGGTTTTAGGAGTAAGCAATGATATACAGATCCAGAAAGATACCTTCTCATATGTAAGTTTCCTGTATTCCAGGGGGAAAAAAAGCCTTGTAAACTGCAGAAGGAACTTTTTCAACAGAAGCAATAATGAAGCATGGCTTCATCTGGCTGTGCATTTCATATCTGAACTGCGATGTTACATTTTCCCGTGTCAAGTTTCCTATATTCTCCCATTACAGCATTTTAAGCTTTCTTCTGCACTCCTTTCTGGCATTCTGCCAGTTTTGCACATACTAATTTGGCCAGTTAATAAGAAGTGCTGATTGCCTGTCTGACCTCTGCTCATGGCCTCTGTGTAAACTCTACAAAACACTTCACCTCTCAGCTGCTGGTATGTCAAACCAATGACTGTGCCCCTGTACAGGCTTTCTGTGGAAATCTAATATTTTTCAGATGTACTCCTCTGACAAATCTGGTTAATGTTCAATAGTATTCCAAAATCTGAAAGGGAGAAAAAGAAGGGAGCAAATGGATAGGAATGCATCTTTATGTTCCAATGCATAATAATTACGGCTGCATAATCCTTATTTTCTTTGGATTCTAAAACTAATAACTGCAAAGTCACATTTGAAAAAAAATATGGGAAATGTAACAGTAGATAAGCTTTTTAAATCTTATTCTATATTGGACCAGCTCATCTCGCTAAGGAAATTCGTTTTCCTTCCTCCACTTCTCTAGAGGTTACATTTAGCTGCTCAGTATCCAGGTTTGTTTATGAATACACTTAATTCTTTCAGATTACCTACATAAAAAAATGTAAATGTAGCAACTAAATTTGGCTTTGGGTCCAAAATTCTTTGATTATGACATAATTTTTTGGACCTATATAAAACTAATGTAAAATGCTAGCAAATCAGAATCTTAGTACTGGACACTAATTTTGCTCTTATTTTTCACAATTATATAGTTGCATAGATAGACACGAACTTTTATCTTGACTCATATTTGTTGAAAAAAGATATCCATGTATATAAATATTTGTCTTGCAACAGTTTGCATCAACTTGTTGAATATTTGAGAACTGCAGTAGAACCTGGTAACATGTTTTGAAACACCTTTACTTTACAATTATTTTTGAAAGGCTCAGTGGTCTATTGGGCCAATTTCAATTCCCAAGGATTTGTTTGAAGGTACATTGGAGTAAAATGAACGTTTTTAAGGGGAGAAGTATAAAAGTATGCACATATTTCATTACACACTATTATAATTTCTAGCATACACAATGTCAAGGTAAAAAAAAAGCATGAAGCTAAAAGTATATTATATTCTTTCTTATTCCTTTGTGTGTGATTGGCTTTGAATTTTCAGGAAAAATGCTGTTGTTCTTCACTGAGTCTGAGCTCTTTTAAAATGCTTCCTTTATGAATAATTATTTCAATATACAGTTGGCACTAGCACAATGTTTATTTTCACTGGAAGCAGAAATGATTTTTTTTTTTAATCAGGAAATTACATATTGTCGCTCTGATCTTTCTAAGGAACTTAGACCCACTGACAGTGATTACTGTAGATCTGCACAGTTTTAATACTTGGAACTCATAATAGCTTTTCATGGTTAAGAGAAAATAAATGAACGGCAAGTGCAGTACAAACTGAAGAATGTCATTCAGTCTTTAACACCTTCCTGCCCCTGCAATGAAAAACAAGAGGATCTCAGCTAGGCGTTTCCCAAATCTCGTTTCTAGGCAAAGCATAAAGGATTTTGCTTAGCACTGTGTGAATTTCAAAAGCTTTTCAGGTTAATCTTTTACTGACAAATAAGTTGTTGAATTTACTAAGCTTAAGGTCTATGAATAAGTTAATTATAGTATACATATATATCTGTGGTGAATTAAAACTTAACATGTATTATATTCCTGGAATTGTTAGGCGTGTTCTCTAATTCCTTGGATACGTAACCAGGTGATTCTGAAAATATTCATTAATTTGGAAAATAAGGCAGCTTTTCTTATGAAACTCCTGTAGTAAAAATCCATCATTCACTGTTCTGAAAAATTCACTGAGTTACCAAGCAGAAACAATACCATGTGACTAGCCGCACCATATAAAAAATGAACAGTAAATGGCTGAAGCAAACAGTTGGCAAGGACTCCTATGCTAAAAGGCAGAAGCTGAATACGTTCAGTTAGAGTAGACTTTTGCAGTTAGAGCAAAGCACTGTAAGCAAGCAATATGACAGAAAGCAACATTATGCAAATGAAAGCAATGTTAATTAACTATCTTTTGGAAGAATTCCAAAATTGCAATTATAATACTTTAAGCATACAATAGGTAACATGTTTGCTGTTGCATAGAGAAGCCACCTTTAATTTCTATTCAACTGTTAGGGTTGGGTTCAATTTGAATCAATGAATATTAACAGCAAGATTATTTAGATAATCCTCAGTTGCTGGAAAAGACCACTAATTTTCACATGAGCAATAGTTAGTCTCAGTAATGGTCTATCTGTAAATTTACTTGTATTGCTAGTATCTTCTCTGTTGCAGACATTGAACAAAGACCTGATATTTATCATAACCAAATAAAGTAAGTAGTTTTTAAATAATTATTCAAAACTACTGGAGTTGACATAGCTGAAATACACAGTCAGCACAGCAATAACACTTGGGACAATTTTATTGTAAGCTCCAAATCTGTCATTTTGCTACATGAGTAAAACACCCATTATCTGAAGGTATAATAAAGACTTTGGGAAATGTGGTTGGGGGGAAAGAGAAAATGATTCCCTGTAAAGGAATTTTGTTTGCTCAGAGAATATGTCAACTTTCAAAAAAACCAAAAAGTAAGGTGGCAATTATCTATCTTAGCCTTTTATAAAACTTCCTGTCACTCTCATCTTTCATAAATTAAATCAACAGCAAAGTTGCTAGTATACTTCACAGATTTTCTAACACTATTCGTTGGGAAGGAGTGGGGAAAAGCAAAAAACTTTTTCTAGTTTGCTGTCGACATTGTCTCTAAATAAAATGAAAATATTATTGTGTTCCAATTCTTTCTTTTACCATCCCTTTTACTGTGTCCTAACCTTCAAAAATAACCATTGAAAACTTTTGCAAATTTCAACCAAACCAAATGGAGGGATAGAGAACAGCAGCCCTGACTGATAGAAAGGTCACAGGAAGATTTCATACCCTCTTCAGCATGACAGAATCCATACAGAGGCTATGTTCTTCAGCAATGGGAAAAGTTTCCATCTTCTTAGATACCAACTTGTGCTGGTCAATCATAAGCTACAGCAGTGTTGGAAATCAAACTTCTTGGAGATGAGGAGATAATTTATTTTACTGTATTTTTTAGTTTTATCATATGCTGTTGTATTTAAATTTTTCAGTCTTTGAGTTTGTGGGGCATTTTCACCATCTGTAACAGTCATCTTTGACTGTTGTTACCTTGCCTCTGCTGTTTTATACCCTAAGCTGAAAAAAACCCCAACAAACCAACAATTGCTTAGTTGTTTTCCACATAAAAAATGTACATGAAAAAAGATTTTGGCTTAGCTTCTGTCCAGGAAGAACAAAGTTTCCAAACATACTTCACCAAAACAGGTCTTTCTGGAGATTGATGGCAGTCATCATAGCTAGATAGGTTGTCTTGAAGCTTCTTTTACTAGTCTGACAGCTAAATGTCTATGTGGCTTTACTGTGGTAGTAGTAGTGATTCATCGGATGAGAATTAGATACATAGCAGGGTTCAGCTAAGTACACTGTATTTCACACATGGTGTTTCACATGACTGAGAAACTCTCCAGGAAAGTACATCTATTTAAATGATTTCAGGAACACGCAGAGATGGGATGCCAGAGAAGTGGAACAATTACTTTTTTCAAGCTGAGTTCTGCGTGAGAAACTGGAGAGACTAGAGTTGGACTTCTGTTCATCTTCTACAATGACATACAGGAATATAGGAACTACCTCATACTAAAGGTTGCAGAGAAGTCCAATAGTCTCGGGAGCTACTTTTTCTCCCTATGGTTCTTTTTTTTTCACCAAGAACAATCTTCTTTTTCCAGACTTTACTTTTTCCCTTTCTTCTGTGTTTCTATTATTCATTTCTGGATATTACTTCTTTATATTGAGAGAATTTGTAGATATCTAAGGAAAGTCTAATGACCTGTGCTCATATTTGGTTTGTGCAACAAAACTGTTTGTCCCATATCATAAAAACTGGTGTGTAATGCAAATAAAGTAAAACAGATAAACGCATCTGTTTTGTATATATGGGATACAGATGAATGTTCAAATTCCATAAATTCTGCTAACCTATATTTTTCTCAATTGCATCACTGCTTCCTTGTGAGAATTCATCCAAATCTGGAGTGAACTAAGTCTACTGATAAAGTAGGCAGTCACATGAGTCCATTTGAGTCAAACAGCAAATAAAATAAATCAAAACAGCGCTAAAAATTCCGGTAAGGATGAAGTTTAAGGATAGTTACAGATGCCTGTGCCAGACTGAAGACTATCTGTCTGATTCTTCCATGTAAAACTCTGCATGGAAAATACTTTGTTGGTAATAATGATATATAAACCGTCCTCTGAAGCAAAGCGGTGACATTTAAGTTGTCTTCCAGTGAAAACTTTTTGAGAGTTAACACCTCAGCATGATCTTTCATCTCTTACTGCTGCCTGGCTGCTTTCAACAGACTGAATGCAACATCAGTTCATACTTAGTTCATGTTTAGGAGGATGCCTTCCCAATTCCCAGGGCTGGAATGTGGAATTGAAAAGAAATAGTGAACTAGATTCTTAAATGTAAGCTTGACATTTCTAGATGTTGATAAAATGCATTGGAGAAGGTGGATAGCCACTTCCTCTTCACCCCTGAGATCTGCAACTGAAGCACAAGGAGAGTATTCTTTAAACAACCTATATTTTCCCTTGACTCAGCATCAATATTAGAAAGAAGATTTTTTCTTTTTTTTTTTAATTAAGTATATTTTATAGAAATCAGTTTCCAAAGTGCTGCATTTTTTGACCTATGTCTCTTACAAAATACAGAATTGTTTCCCTTTCCTTAAGGAGTAATGAAGTATCTTAGATTTGAAATCCAGAAAGGAAGAACACTGTCATGAGCAATTTCTCTTACTCAGTTTTCCAAGAAGCTGGATGGATTTAAGCACAGCCTTTAGACTGTACCTCAAAGTCCATGTGCTGGTGTGTCTTTCACTCACATCTATTTTTATCCTAATTACTCCTACTGCTTTAAATTCATTTCTTTTCCAAGCTTGAATTCATCCAAGTTCAGCTTCCAGGAGTTGGAGCTTTTTATGTCTTTGCAAGACTAAGCAACCCCACTATCACATCTCTTTTACTTGAATGAGCACCTGTATTCTGATTAAATCACCTTTTAACCTTCTCTGCAGATATGCTGAGTTGATTGAGCTCTTTAAGCCTCAAATAATAAGACTGTTTTTTTGACTCCCAGACCATTGCCTCTTTGACCTATCTTCAGTATTTCCATATTTGTCTGGATGTGGACACTGGAAGTAGACGCATTCTTGCAGATGTCTTTCTGTTTCTCGCGTACTAAGTCAAAAACATTTCCGTGTTAACTTGGCAGTCTTCTTTCATGCCTTCATGGACAGTATTAGAACTTTTGCTCCGGTATGAGACTGAAAGGTTATGTTAAGGAGGTTCTGTGATGATTTCAAGTAGTTTTCTGAATCACTGCTTTCTGAGGTAGTCTCCTCCTCTGTAGGTATAGATCTAGTTCTTTGTTCCCTTTAGTCTTACCCTTACTGAAGTGTGTCAAAATACATTCTGGTAAGTTGTGACCATTTGTTTCAGAGTGACTCAGATAACCAGTCACTTCCCTCCTCATTAGTTACAATTTCACTCCTAAATATATCTAGCATAGGGTTCATAACATTGTCTAATATAGACACTTAATAAAAATGGTCTGTGTGTGGAACCCCAGTAGAAACAGCCCCACTTACTGACCTCTATGCAGTCAGAAATACCCTGTATTGTCAGTCTCTAAGCTGGTTTTAAGCCATTTAATATGTGCTATGTTAATTTTCTACAAGTTTTTAATCAAGACACGGTATGATACTAAACCAAAGATCACTTTATCAAGGCAGAAATTTTTACCAGACTGAGCTGCATTATTGATAATAAATAAAAAAAGAATACAAGAATGTTATGAAACTGAATCCAATATAATTTCTTGTATGTCTGCTCTACTTTTAGTTACCAATAGGACTGCAACCTTTGCCTCATATTCCTCTGATCTCTTTGTTGATAAAAAAATAACTTAACCCAGCAGAACTTAACAGGGAAAAGAGGTCACTGGTTTTATTGGAATGAGACTCCCTGCTACTCTGTAAATTCATTTATCTATGTAGTCAAACTTGAAATGAAGTTATAGTGGATTCAGTCCAGTGCCATCATCAAGCAGGGTTGGGAAGAAAAGGTCAATAGCAGCATTTCTTTAACAGGAAAAAACATCCCAGAGAGATAGGTAAGCCAGCTTGGCAGTTCAGAAAGTGTATGAAGTGGCCCCATGGAAATTCTGCAAGACTATAGCCAAAAATGTCTCATGGATTTTTAGGTGCCAAACTATTGGTGACTAGATGCTAAAAAAATAGCTTATACCAAGGCAAACCAAGATCAGCCTACTGTTAATAAAGTAATCTTACACATGCAAACATGCACAGGCACACAAACACCCACCACGACCTGCCGGGGAGTTTCTGAACACAGCAATGCAGATAAGCACATTTTGATACTGTTGTCATTCCAGGTTTTCTCATGAACATGGCCCTTGGAAAGCACCTACTGCCTGAGAATTGTTTACTGCCTCAGCTAGAGGCATAGGGATCAAACATGTAAGTTCCAGTTACTTGTTGTCTGCCTATTCAGGACATGAGTTTCGAGTATTATATAGCGTATAATGAAAAGGCAGAAGGATTTAACTCACTTGAGTAATCCTATTTCCTAACATTCATTATCAGTAACTTCACAGCTGCTGTACGGCTTACTTATTAAAATAAAAATTAGGAGGAGAAATCTGTTGATGTCAGATTTATTCAGAGTGGCAAGACTTACCACCTGACATATCTAGGTAATTAGAGGGGGGCTTTAGCAGAAGGTTAGAGCTCAAATATTATATAGGGTTTATTGCTTGTCATGCTGAATTGAGTCTTGGCCAGTGAAAGGAATTTTCCCAGTAATGTTCTGCACTGACACTATACAGAGATGTTTGAGTAGTTTCTCTCTTCAGAGTCCTCTTTTTTTTCTCCAGATAATCATCTTCCTTTATACTGTTGTCTCTGAAATGCCAGTTCAGTGATTCATCCTTAACTAGGAAAAACCACAGATGGATGATTAAACAGAACCACACTTCTTTCAGGGGAAGCATGTAAGTGAAGGCAAATTTCTGAACAGAGATGGTATCAAGCACATGCTTATATATTTTACTAACTTGGAAGTGGCATCACCAGAGATTCATTTTTTTTTTCTTCCATTATTCTGTTGTTCTTTTTTTCTGAGAAAGATTTTTTTTTTAAAAAATGGTGCATTCCAGGTTACACTGACCTCGTTGTCCTTCTGGAAGGAAGAAGCAAGAAGTCTGGGTTGGTTTGGAATAGGCTTCCTTGCTGCGTACTGCTCCTCATTGTGAGAGCGATGTCCCAAAGAAGAGAGGTCTTCGAGGTGCGCAATCTTAAACAGCTATGTTAACGAAACGGGGAAGTCATGGACAGAATATTTGCGGGAAGAACAGTCTCCAGTCATACTGGAGGTGGTATCTTCTCTAGACACAGTGCCAGGCGTGGCTTTGTGGAAAGGCTGTTTAGCCTCAGGCATTTGTCACCGATCTTTGCATTAACACACAGGCTGTTGAACTGGGTGTAACAAAGCACCCCTCATGGCCTGGGGTAGCCAAGCTTACCTTTCTTCCGTCTCTGACAGGCAGGTGCCATTCCATCTGTTTGTATTCAGCCAGCTCACTTACTGGTGCTTTCAAAATAAAGCCTATAGATGACAAGAGCATTATTTCTGATATTCAAGTAATCAGAAAACTGGATGATAATGCTTTCGCACTGATTTCCTTCCTCCAGAATAGCAGAGCATTTGTCACCAGCAGGATTTAGACATGTTTTTTTAAAAAATAGGGAACATACACTATAATCTTCTTTCTCCAGATATGCATCTAATTCTTACTGTAAAAGAGATGAAAATTATAAAACAGGAAAATAGTTTGTTGTTTTCCTACAGGGAACAGTATAATAGAGGTGGACTGGGTATGGTAATAGAATGTTCCCCAACATACAATTCCTATATCTCCCCTGTGGTTCCATACAAGCATTCTAAAGAATGTTTCAGTAGACAAAAAGAAAGAGACTGATTATGAAAAGTGAGTTAGCAATAAATGTGACAGCCAGCTGTTTTGGTTTAATGTGCATGCCAGTTTTTACAACATTCTTCCTGGTTTATTTGAACATAGTTTGCCATCCTGTCAGATGTTTGCAGTGTGGCATACAACAGAAAGCAGCAGAGTGTTGTGAGTGGTTTTGCACTGCTGTTCAGCAGGCTCACAGCTGACCCACAGCATGTAGTATCTGATAAAGACTGATTTGTCTTAAAAGTGTTCCTTAAAAGGAAGGAATTTACTCTATCTGTTATTAGGCTCTTTGTTAACACTGCTGTTTGGCCAAAAAAAAAACACCTTAAGGGTTTTGAATTAGCAAGGTTTGGGGTAGGGGAGTGGGAAAGTCTGTAGAGTGTTTTTTGAACACTTATTCTTCACAAATAATCATTCCAATTTATTCTTTTCTTCCCAGCCCTGTGCACTGGTAAATGTTGGGAGTAATGCTTTTTCAGTATAAATCTTCTGATCAGGTCAGCTGGGGCTTGTTTCCAAATAGCATAAATAAAAGTTACACAGAACTGCTTCTTAACACGATATTTTTCGGGTCCAAACAGAAATGTGTACCATCTGTCACAGCAGAAAAAAAAAAAAGGTAGACGTTGAAGAGGTGGTTTGTGGTTTTTTTAAACTGTTCAAGACTTTTAAGAGTCCATTTCGTACTCTCCATTTAGGAAAGTCCTTTTAACTCAAAGATAGAAACAGTGCCGTAGTTCCTAACATGAAGTTGTAAATGGTACAGAAATACAAATTTGAGGGGGAGTTCAAAGAGGACAATGTTTCACTGATAATTTCCCTTTCCACTCCCACAGAGAAGCGCAGAAACTTATTATTGCATCCTTATACTCCTACTAACACACACGATCTCATAAACTGGACATACAAAAATATACATGTTCATACATATGTATCTGTCATACATTTAAAGTAGACTCCCTCTGAGCACACATGAATATTAAGGAGCAGGTTGGTTGCAAAACGGTAAAGTTGGATATCTTCAGGTTCAGGTATAGCCTTTTTTTTTTTTAATTAGTAGAAGAGTTCAATTTTCAAGTATAATGCAAGTCTACTGCAGAGCTGGGTCTACATAAGAGCCAGTGGAACTTAGAAGATCTATGTGGCAATTTGGGCTCTGTAATGTCCTGGTTAAGATGTCCAACTCTTAAGAGTTGCTAAACAATGTATGTATATTCCTGTTCTGTCTCCAAAGACAGAAATTAGTTTCTTCTTGGCGGACTTCAGTGACATTCATTAAAGCAAAAGAGCTCCTTCCCACTTCATGATGAGCTGTGGTTTAAGAGATAAGACTTGCTCCAGCAAATGAAGCAGAACATTTTTCTGTACCAACAGAGAGAATATTATAAAAGATGGTCTGCTATGTACTAATGCAGGAGGACATGGTATAGGCTGCAATATAGGGAGTATCTCTGCACCTTAATTAACATTAATACATGCACTGGAATCAAAGGAGGTGCCAGGTAGAAAGTATGGTCCATCCCATGTCTCCACATCTTTCCAGTATAATTTCACTTTTTTTTTTTCCCCCCTGATTTAGGTAAAGAGTATACACCCTACAGCACATAAGCTTAAACAACATTAAAGTGGGAGAACTAACAATGACAGATGAGTGTAAAAAGTGAGCAAAAAGATACTGAAAACATGATCATAAATCAGACAGGATCGACTGACTTCAGGAAAAGAAAAGGCTGACACAAAAAAAAAAACTAATTAGAAAGATATTTTCAGTGAGAAAGGGAAACCTGGAAATCATTCCTGTCAGCAGCATTTAAATTTACATTGAATTAAACTTTCATTTTTACAGTAAAATGTCAAGAACAACAATAAAACCCACAATGTGATATTAAGTTCCGTAAGTGGTTGTATTATTTTGCAGAAAAAAGGGCAATAATTCCTTCTAAATGGTCTAGTATAATTGTGACTGGAAAAATGAATTTATTTGTAGGCTTTTCATTAATAGAGCAATAAAGTGCATAGAATTTAGTCCCCTGAATTATCAGAATACTCATCAACAACTGGGAAGATTCATATGTAGATTGCTATAAAGCCAACAATAAAAAATTTGAAAAAGCTTCTTGTACTACATTTGCTTCATAATGTTAGGAAAAAAGTCTGGATTACACATCTTTGATGTTTCAAGGTATTTCCAGAATATTTCTTTATCACAGTGAGCATGGTGATACCTGTGTTGTTTTAATTCATTTTACCCCTTGGAGCTCGAGTCTATAAGAATACTTTATCAACAAAACCGACAGTCACAGACAATACTTCCTTCAAAAGAGCTCAAAGGTAGGCAAGCAGAAAGGGTGTAACTGGATATAATTTAGGACAACCCTTGGGTTTAGCTATGCACAAAAATACTGTAACAATGAAATGAATTTTTGACAGAGATGGACGTGGGCAAAGAAGTTTGTATCACCTTTTAGAAAGTTCAGAATTTGAGAATGTGATTAAGGAAAGTGAAGTAGAGACTTAAGACCAAATCATAATTGCCTGCATAAATAACTGAGTGAGAATTTTTTCCTCTATCTCCCTAAACTTTCCTTAAGCCATCAATCCAAATCATGCTGATACCATAAAAAGATAAATAAATTATATCTATATTTATTTTAATTGTATTATGCATCTCCTAACTACACTGAACCAAGGAAAGTAATTCGGGAGAATTTTTAAAAGGAAAATAGATATTTAACTTGGAGGAAATATAGAACACCCTTTAAAAGGGGGTATACTTAAATCAAGACACTCCTAACA
Source organism: Haliaeetus albicilla (assembly GCF_947461875.1). Classification (NCBI taxonomy): domain Eukaryota; kingdom Metazoa; phylum Chordata; class Aves; order Accipitriformes; family Accipitridae; genus Haliaeetus; species Haliaeetus albicilla. The sequence continues at coordinate 30,793,649 of NC_091496.1, forward strand.
TTTTTCTAATTTCGGTGTTATTTAGAATTTACATACATATAGGACAATAAATACTAAATGACTGCCTTATGTAGCTATATTTTGATCCGCAGATTGGAATTTTTACCAGTTAAACAGTTCTGATAACTAACAAAGATAATGCAAAAAAAGGTTGCTATAAGTGCATGTGAAGACAAAATACTTACTGTATGTTAGTCTTTTAAACATTTTTAATTTCAAACAAGCACAAGATCCTTTGGGACCTGCTCCAGTACAGAACTTGAGCTCGTTAAAATTTAGCATTTTAACACCTAACTTTAGGTGACCATCACCCGGGTGGGAATGCATACCCTACATTAGATGTCTAAGTTCCCAATACAGGGAATAGCAGGAAAAGCTAAGAAACAGAACAGCGGGATAAGCAGGAATCAGCTTGGATGAGGACCTAGTGTCTTCAAGGGAAATCCCCAGTGCTTTCCTTCACGTTTTTCCACTCAGAAGCACGTAACTCCTGGCTGTGTTTAGCTTGCAAAGTTGATGGGAACAGACGCCAAAGAAAACCAGCTGTGAACATGTTCAAGTGATGGCTTCTTTCTCGCTTTGTCCTAACACATGAGTACAGCGGGACAGATGATCTGATCCACTATCCTCACACGCATACACAAGCACATGCTCGTGTACACACACACACACAAAGCAACTGCCCTTGAGCATAAAATCAGAAAACACTTTTAAAATGAACAACCACATTTTTCTTAGTGTTTCTCTTTCTGTGCAGCTTCTTGAATTCCCAGTTTTCCCTCTCATGCTCCACCTGACCTCTGTGCTTACTTGTGTGCTGAGCAAAACCATGACAGTGAATGCAGAATTCTGATGTTGAACAGATGACTTGTTAGTATGGTTTACTTTTTCTTCACTTGATTTCATCAGTTTTTACTGTCTGGGAAACTGTGCTTTTACTGATATTTCCACAAGAAACCACACATACTGTTCAGTCAGCAGTTTTGAGGAAGTGGGGGACTCCGAAATATTCTTACTGGTACACATGTGTCACATACTGCAACCTAATAGTCTTACATCAATAAAAATTATATGAATAAAACAGCACAAGACTGAAACTGAATTGAAAGGTTATATGGCAGACTCTATTATATACACTTTACTAATAAATAGTTCCCATTTACCTTTTAATCTTTTTGTTCATTTTTATTTTCCTGTTTTGAATTCTTGTCTGAATAAGAGATTGTGAGGAACCAGATCATTAAAAAAAGAGTAAACCAGTTAAAAAATAAGTATACAAACCTAGAAACAAAGTTAGTAGTCAGAGATTAGATGTCAAAATTCCACCACTAAAAATGATTTTCATGGGAGGAACACAGTATCTATGCTTTGACATGCTTTTGTACTTTTGTACCCTATATGTTGATTCTCAAGAGTTTTGTAAGCACATTTGGTAGTACTTACTATCAATAGCTAGAGATACGGTGGATTCACAATGTAAGTCAAGGAAGTACAAGAAACTTCTTGTAGTCTCTCGCACATGCTGCTGTACATGTTAATGTAAAAAGGATTGTGAACTGTTGGTCGTTGACTTGTACGTAACTCTGTTAGCTCAGCTTAACTCCACACGATTACTTACTACAATGTGAGTGTAAGATAACTTCCCAGACTGTTTTGTGCTCCTGACCACTATGCCTGTCTGTCACAAAGAGCATGAGCTGTGTCCTGTGTTTGTGCAAAACAGCACACCAGGAATTTATTTTTTGTTACTATTTCTAGAATATATCATCATACAAGTTAAAACATTACCATCAAGTAGACCTTTTGTTGTAAGGTTAAATGATGTGTAGATAACACTGAAACACGAAAAAAATAGTAAAAAAAAAGTTTATCTTTTCCAGTTGTTAACTTTAAACCAAACTTGATCAACAAAACTGATATATTTTTTTATTTCCCTGTGAATTTCTGAATGTCACTGATGGCTGCAGAAAGGCTGGCTATCCAGCCCATAGAGTTGCAACTTCCAGGATCCCCAAGTCCTACAAGAGCAGCCGGTCTGGTCTCTCCTGGGGCTGGATATTTCTCGGCTTTCATGTTATCAACTTGTTTTACTCCTGGCCCAAGGCTTCCCTGCAGATTCCTCAGATCCAGGACAGAGTCTAGACTGGTTCCTTCAGGCCTCTGCCAAGCTCACTCTTGTGAGCTTTATATATTTTAGGGTTAATGAGTATTTTTTTTTTTTTAAATTTGTGTTTTGGCAGAAAGTTTCAGCACTTTATGATTTCTTAGAATTTCTTACCAAAACTCCGTGCACATTTATTTATTCACTGAAGGTGTTCAGAAGCTCCAAAGAGTACAGCTGAGCATAGGCATAGTTTTGAGGTACCTCTTTTATACAAAGAAAATGCCTTTCCATTTTGTGCTGACCAAAACATATAAAAATATCCAGGAAAACCAGCAGCAAATAGAAGGCAATTTGCTATTTCACAAAAAATGTGCTGCCTATTGATGGAATAACTTGCTTTGTTTATAATGGAATTTACATCATTACACAAAAATAATTTAAAAAGTCTCCCTCAGTGAAACAAGATCTCCAGATCAGGAATTATGTCTGCATCTGTGCTTGCACAGCACCTTGCACAGTGTGGAATAGGGAAGAATTTTGAACATAACCTGCGTTCTGCTGTTTAGTAATGCCAAATTAATTTCTACTGAGAGCACAGAATAGAAAACATGATTGATATTTATACCACAGCACTGCAATTGTCTGGTTCACAAGCACAATTCAAATAACTTTCCTATTTCTCACGCTGCGCGTTCCTCTGAGTGTTACACAGGGAGCTGGTGCAGGACGAGCTAGTCATTCATGAAAAACACAAGAAGCATCTTTAAATATAGTCAGTGTTTTCAGAATAGCATAAAGGTGACCCAACCCAGCCTTAGCTCTATGCTCAAGGTTTCTTTGATCAGAGTTGATCTCAAAGAAAGAATATGGATGAGATTTAAGAAGGTTATAGATATAGGTACATAGATAGATAGATCTATCGATCAATCGATTAATCAATCAATCGATCTTACCAAAGCAATAAGGTTGCCCTCCTTGTTGTGTTGAAAGAAAACTGAGAAATTCAGCAGTCATATCCCACAAGATAAACAATTGCAATTTTATGCTTGTATGAGACTTAGGCCTGAAGCATAAGCCCCAGGATTTATTGGAAACCTTGTAACTAATTTCAGCAGGGTGGGGGACTAAACCTTATGTTAACATCTTATTAAGTCTAAATTCCACCTATGAAACACTAGTGCAAGAGGACTATTGCTTCAATGACAGCAAAAAATGACATTTGTTGAAACTGAACCAAATTCCGTATAGAGATTTCTTTTGTTTTCAAGTAAACCAAACTTGTATTTGTGTAGTAACTAGTATATAATCAGTTCAGAAGTAATGTTTACAATAAATTAGAAGCAGTTGAACAGTCTTGCTAGAAGTCAAGTATACTATCTGTAAATTTAGGGAATGACAATTGGGTTTTTTTTCCTCTTCTAAGGGTGTAAATAGTGTATTTTTATTTCTTGTTTAAAATTCCAGTACTCTTCAGTACCTGAAAACTGTATATAGTAAAGTGACTAATGTCATTATTGGAAATAATTTAATAAGTGAAGACCCATGTACATGAAGATTGGATTCTAGTAAATAGTTCATATTACACATTCTTAAAGAGAAGGCAGCTAATGTCTATTTCTTTTGAAGTAATTGCTACTTCCCAGCATAAATTCTTGGATTTTCAACTTCCTCCATAAAATCAAAAAAACATTACCCCTTCTCAGTTGCTGGGTAGAAGTAACCCACATACTGAATTTGCAAAGGACAGTATACAGTAGAAAAGCAGTTTTAATTACTCGCTGTATTATTTACCCTCACTGGAGAGAAATGTAAAAAGTGTTCCACTTAAAGCGGTCAGTTTAATGCTGCTAATTGAAAAAAAAAGTTTAAAATGTCAGAAAATTCAAGGAACATATTTAAATATCAGTAAGACTATTCCTGAATAACTTAAATGGGAAGTCAAAAACATACTTGTACATGGAAGAAATAAGAAATAAAGCATTTTAAACATATCTTTATAAACAGTTTAAAACATTTATTCTTCCCTTCATGAAAAATGGGATTTTAATGGTCAGTGCACAAAACCGAGGGGAACTTAATTCCCAATTTGCTTCAAAACCTAGAAAACCCATGGAAACTTGCCATTTTGCCATTTAACTGGCCCCATCAATAGGTATAATCTCACCTCCTGAGCTCACAGTAGTGGTGTGGGTGTTACTTCTTGATATTTGGCAGCTGTCACAAGAGTCTGTTACACTGGCAGTACCTGTGCCAGCAAACAGGCTTCACCCATGCACTGGTGCGATGGTCCACCTTAAGAAATGAGCATATGCTCGTGGGGCATTGGGCAGGAACCGCTGCAGAACGGCCTTTCCAGGCCACGGCCATGAATAAGGATGTGTCAATATATGTCATTTCAGAGGGTCAGGTTTGCCCCTCTTCTTTTTAATCCATACCTGCCCACCAGCGCACTCTCACTTTCTACAGCAAATGAAAGATGTAGCCGACAGACCCACTTTAGCATCTTGTTCCTGACTAGGAGCACTTCTTCCAGCCGACTGCTTATTGGCTGCTTTGATTTTCTTCAAATGATCCCTAGAATAGCTTTGATTCAGGCCAACTTGCACGTTTCTGAACAGTTCCTCAGCACAGTTCAGGAATTACCATTGATCAGGCTATTTTGCACATGACTGTTCTGTGCTCTAAGTTATGAGATTTTAATGATACAGACAGAGGCCATGTGCTGCTCCTTGTTCTACTGTCAAAGAATCATTGTATTTTATTCACTAACATAGATGTAGCCTTCAGGACTGTTTGTGATAGCTAACGTATCTTAAACCAAGGTACACGTGGCCTGACACCAGCTAAAGCCTTTACTCATTTCTGCTTACGCAATGTCTGATGCTGCTTCGCTATGTACTGTTTTTATGTGGCTTCAGCGAGGTCAGTAGGGACTGTCAAGCAAGCAGAGATCTGTGTATCCTGAGACAGGAATGCCTTTAGGCAAGCAAATGCAATCCAGAAGGGAATTATTCCATAACCCCATTTACTGGGCATCACGGAGGTCCAAAATTGGGGAATGATCTTGGCAAGTGAACTCCCAGACTATCAGACAGCCACTGGTATTTCAGCTCCTGGTGGCCAGCCTCATTACACTCTGTTCATTTCTGTAGAGGATTCTTTCATTAAGGACCGTTCCCTGGAGCACACACTCACATGCCCTTGCAGAACAAAAATGGTAGCCAGATGCAAGGTGAAGCTCCTGAGGCCCTTGCCACCTGCCACACTATCCCAAATTTAGCCTATTTTTTTCAACTGTAATCATTATTAACCAGCCAGGGACATTTTAGTGACTTTTCATCACAAAGGTATTTATATCTACCTTACATTACTGAGTAGTTCTATATTAAGAAGCAGATAAGTAAAACATTTCTGTGAAATGTTATGCTACTGTCCAAGGGATTCAGGTGCAGAAGAGAGTTCGGAGTAGAGTGATGCTCATGGGGGTTTTAAATCTCACAGCATCTTGGTGACTACAGGAATGCTGCATTTTACTGTAGACTAAGGAAATAAGCATCATACAAATAAACACAGTCTGGCCACAGAACTTAACCATTTAAAGTGTTTTACCCAAATATTTCAGAGAAGCAACAGAAACCAGTATTTTCGGATCCCAGGGTAGGGCACAGGGTCTGCCCTTTGTGGGCAGGTGGGCTGGGAACCAGCAGCCACTGTCAGGAGGGGGTGTGGGTCTCTGGGGGAGGCTAATAGACTTTTAGTGGTTTTGACATCTAAGGAAACATTGGAATTAATGAAAATATATCTCATGGAGTAATTAATTCACCTCCAGAAGCTAGGAGCAAATTTCTGCTTTCTGTGGGAACCTATGTAACAGAAGATAGCAGTTGTGATACATGCTGAAAAATCACTTTACCACTGATAGATGTGTTATATTTGCCTTTCCTACCTCTATCACAAACCACCTTGTATATGATGGGATTAATTTTGTCTATCTACAACTGTCTGAAAGTAGCTTTCTAGTCTTAGAGACTCTACTAGGCTTTCTGTATATTTGTTATATAGAGGGTTATATCATAGAATCAGAATAGTTTGGGTTGGAAGGGACCTTTAAAGCTCATCTAGTCCAACCCCCCTGCAATGAGCAGGGACATCTTCAACTAGACCAAGTTGCTCAGAGCCCTGTCCAACCTGACCTTGAATGTTTCTAGGGATTGGACATCAATGTTCTTTTATAAAGAGGGAGACTTTCCATATTAGCCTATTCCAAGGGAGACGTTTAAAAGAAAGAAAAAATGCAGCCTAACTCTGCTGTACCTAACTTTTATATCCACTCAAGGAACGTACTGGTTAGCTTAGACTAAATGTCCCATTTTTAGGTGGCTGATGTTAGCTGAAAAAAGTCCTATCCCAGTAAGGAGAATGCTCTGATTGCTCAGTAAATGTCACCTCCTGTCAACAGTTTATTACATGAAGGAGGACTTTTCCCTACAGCTTTAGTATTTCACTTTCAACATGTCTCAACACTCTCTCCATGGATGTTTTAAGTGAGATACATTTTTCTTCTATAGTCTACAAGTCACTTTTCCCCATGTTTTCACCACCATAAACTTGTACTGGACATAAGAAAAAAGGTTTCTTACCATTTTAGTAGTGAGGTTCTACAAGTAACAAGAGTCAAAATACTAATTAGTTACAAAGTGGAGCTGATCATTGTATCAAAAGCATTGCATGGTATGGTTGCATCTGATGGGAAAGAGCTGGACTTAACAGTCCAGGAGGGCCTATGCCAGTTCTGGTTTTATGAATAGTTAGTGTTAGGAGAGGTATTTATACTGCCTACCACTAGGTACAGCATGTCTTAACCTAGGCTTATCATCTTATAGAAGTACTAGAATAAAAGAATATCTCCAGAGGAACCCAATTTATGACCTCAGAACACTCCTTTGCAGCAGGATACCCTTTTTTAATAGGAATTTAGGGAAGTTAGTTCACAGTTACTCTACAGCATAAAAGCCTACAATTAGATCATGTGGAATCTTCACTAAGAAAATAATTCTTCATTATTTTTCACAGGCACTGATATGAAAACAGGATGCTGACAGAAGGCTCATGGTTCCTGCGACATGATACAGCAAACAAATTTTTAAATTGACTGAAATGTCCTGTGAGAGTCAGGTTCATGGTACTCTGGTCTACAGGAAACTGACTTAACTACTACTTCGATGTTAAATAAGTTTAAACTTTTTTCTTTTTTCCTAATTTTCTCTCCTGGGCTTCTCCAAGTAAACAATTTAAATATGCTATTAGACTGAAGATTGAGTCAGATTTATGGATATGCTTCTTAATCATACTTAATCCCACGGAATTTTCTTATAACACAGAAAAGACAGCATTTTTCCCGGCATATCATAGTTTTAGATGTAGATGTGATTTGCCCTGTAGTGAACTCTGTGATAAAGAAGTGACATATTGTGCAGTTGTATTTAAAGACCTATTATGTAGTTTGAGATTTTAGTATTCAGTTTTCATTGTTTGGACTAATCTTTTGTCAGTTTGTGTACAAATCTTGCTTTGCTTCTATAGGGAGGCTAGTAGGTCTACAGTGCCATTTCTTTAATTACAACACTGGAATTTTTTCATTTAATAGTTTATAAAGTTAATATCATGCTAATAAACTCATTGTCCAAATAAAACAGGATTAAAGTTCTGTTGTACCTCAACAATAAGACCTCCTCCAAACCCCACAGTTTTGCCTAGGTTCACTATGATTTTGAAAATGAAATTTTGGTTCTGACCTTGCATAAGACCAAGGTTTCCTCCATGAAAGTTTTAACAAACCCATCTCAACATTTCAGCTCTGACCTTCTCTCTCAGTGGAAGAAAGAACATTTGAAAAAATGTTAAGCAAATACCATGTGAAAATATGGGTGGTTTTTTAGCTCCAAATCAGGCAGAAAGTTGGAGCTTTGACTTTTTGGGATGACTTTGTCTAGGACAGTTAATGAAACTCAGATGAGGCTCTCCAGCTGAATTAGATACAAAGGCAAGAATTTCAAAAGTCTTTTTTTGCTTGATGACATGCTGCTAAAATAGTAATAAAGTTCTTTGCTCTATTTCCATGCTCAAAAGCTCTGTTGTCAGACTCTTATTACAGGTACTAAAGCACCTGGTTGTAGTCAAGACATCTGAATTGGTGTTATGGTATGTTTTTTGTCCTCAACTTCGTTCTGTGCTGGTATGAATGTGCTCTTCAAACAGAAGAGACCAATGGACATGAAAAAATATGCTGCCAGAGGAGTTGCACAGACAAATAAAAACCTTAAACATTCTGTTTGCGAAAAGTGGCATGATGAATCTCAGTACAAAGTGCCATCATTTCTCATAATTTTAACTAATTTGGGGATTTAAAATTTTTCTAGGTTTAAATATTTAACAACTTACTTTAACAACTCAGATGAGTACTAGCATTTGAATATCACTGACCTTTGGCACACGGTCAGAGACTACTATCTCTCTCTATAGCATTAGAATCTATCTTTCCTGTGATGTCAGTTCTCTTTCACTTCAGCATGAGCTAGAGACTCTCTGGCTATGGAACAAACAGGCCAAGGTCACTGTAACTGCAAAGGAGATAAGAATGTATGTTTGGGAGGAGAGGTAAAACTATTGCAGCTTTTCATGCCAAAAAAAAAAATCTCCTTTCGTGTGAATTCAGTGTCACTAGCAAAAAAACTGTCTGAAATGGGATTCGTTACTCACTTAACATATTCTTTTGGTGTGAAGGAATCATTTCCAGCTAAACATCTTACAGAAAGCTGCTTACTGATTCTGCTAAGCACATTTATTGAGAATAAGTTCTTCTAATTGCCAAAAAGAGTTCAGTTCCAAACATTTCTACCTTGTTTCTAACCAGCAGGCAAGACATACCCTGATGTGTGGAGAAGGTATGAATTAAATCCTGAGGTGAGTTACGGCCTTGTACAGTGCTTCTGAAATTAATAGGTCTTCACAGGTATTAAATAAAATATAAAATATAGTTCTGTGTATACAATCTGTTAATCACATTTCTGTTTGTTTACTTTCCATCAGAATAAAAAGGAATGAAAAGGTAAAAACAAATTAATTACAAGATATGAAGTAGTTTTACTCCACTGACTGTACCCGAATTTATTGTGTTAGTAATATACAGGACACTCACTTCAAAATAAGCTTTTCAAAAGCGGAACTTACCTGAACTAAGTCATGCTTGAGTTCCAATGCTTCTGAAAGTTATTGCAAAGTATAATACCTCATAACTATATTCCTACTAAAAATAGTTTTCACTCAGAACTATTTTCTTTTCATAAATGCATGACATTTTTCTCAGATTTTATTAATATCTTTAGAACTATAGTAAGGGAAAAAAAGAGAGGAGCAGCTGAGATTAGAGCGCCTCTGACAACTTAAGTACTATCTTCTCCTCTCCAGAAAAGCTTTATACCTGTAAATGTCACATGTTGCTCTTAAGTAACAGAAAGAAAGAAAGCTTTCTCTGTTTTTATTCTGCTATCTTACTTCCTGTACTGTGGATACCTGGTAACACTTCAGCAAGCGGAAAATCAATGGAAAGTTATACTTTGATTTTGGCAGGTTTGGGATCTGGCCCTTTGCACATAGCTGGTTTTATCACCCAATTAGTCTACTCCTCCTCTTTGAAAAGGATGACATCCCAGACAGATTTTTTTGAAAGAGAAGAAAAATATGATAAAACCTCAAACCCCAATGTATAAATATTCTCAGCAAGTGTAGTATTTCCAGTGATTTCACTTCCCCTTTTACGCTTTACATTAAGGGGATTAGTTTTTTTAATGGATCCCAAGTGTTATTTAAAGTCTATGAAATTTAACGGACCAAAACCCACCACAGAGAAACAAATGCCTCTTGCATATATATAAATATATCTAGGTAGAAATACGTACATATAATTATATATGTACAATGATTTCATGTGCATTGAACTTAATTTTGTGATGCTTTGTGTACCATTGTTAAAAGTTTGCTCTTTAATCAGCACTGCCAATACTAACAGAACTATTTTAAATAACAGTGGAGAATGCCACCTTTTCCACCACCAGACAACGTATAAGTTAGCATTGTGGATAAAAACTGATGGTTGCTGGACTCTTCTATTATTTTGAGATATCTGCCATGTTTGAAGGAAAATCAAATGAAAGAAAAATGCTAGCAAAGCTTAATTTAACTTCAGAGCTTTAGCCAAGATGTTTAAACTAGGCTGGATACATAGGGAAATAAGAATGCAGTCCTGAAATGTTGATGTGTGAAACTTCTTCTAGTGACTGCACCCCATTGACCTCAAATTATATGTCAAAATTACTGGATTAGAAGTCTTTAGGTGAGGAATAGTGAAATCCTCAGGATTTTATTTTTTTTAAAGTTATTTGAATTTGCATAAATATTTCAATCCAAAAAGTTTGGGTAAACGGCTGAGTGCCTTTAACTTCCAAATTCACTCTAAACATGTTTGTTGATTTCTTGACCAGCTCCATTAAGAAAGTTTGAATGTATGCCTGGCTACTGTTATGTCACCTTGATGAGTAATATGAATACAAGCAATTAAAACTGTTCACATAAAAAGAATTTGGACCATCAAATGACTACCAGCCAAGTTAAGAAAATTTCTCCTTTAGTACAACAGTGCAGTTATACAGGTATGTGAAGTGGTGAAAAATGTACTTAAAACAGGGTGTTAGAGGATAGTTTTTCACATTGGTATCTTTCAAAAGATATCTGTTAGAAAGGGAAGGTGATAGTGTCCACAGAAAATGCTGGCAGTGACCTAAGGAGGGAGAAAAAGTAACAGAAATAAACTGATGTAAAAAAATCAGCATGATATGAGAGTTTCTATTCAGAGATAACATACAAGCTTCCTGTATTTTTAGTATCATCTGGCAGAGCTTAGTGAAGTAAAGATTCAGAAAGTAAAGATTAAGCTAAAAATGATTGTGGAACTCATTGACATTTAAAGATACACAGGATATGAGGCTGCAGAAAAATATCTATCTAGAGCACAGAATTTTGGACTTAGATATTGACCATGAATGCGTAGCAGAGGAAGAGATAGTTACAAGACTAACAGTTCAAGAGCAAATTTGCTGGATCGAAGTGACAGGACTAGAAGAAAAAAAAAATAAAGGAATAAAAAAATAAAAACAACAAAAGCCCAGTGGAGAAAAGAGATATGGAGACAATAAGGAAATGGAGCATAGGGAGAAAAGATCAAAAGACAGAATCATTTGCAGACAGAATGAGAAAGAGATGAGAGATAATTGAGCCCCACACAGATAGGAAGCAGCAGATATGTGTGACCACGAAGGAAGAAAATCAAAAGGCATATTGCCAAAGCAAATTCAGGGAACAGGAGGGGTTTGCTGTCTGTTAGATGGTATCTGAGAAAAGAACAGTTCAGCCAGAACAAAATGGCTCTCAGACAGTATTCCCTCTTACAAAACTTTGGTTCAAATGCTAGAAGACAATGCTAATGACACACTTCACATCAGAACTAACGTCTCTGGCAGATTCTTTTGAAATGGGTGAAAAGAGTGAAGTTCAGGTATTCAAATACAGTTCTTTAACAGAGAAGTTTGGTAGAGTGGAGTATGCATAGAGGCCTACACCATAGATTTTTAGTGGTTGGGTGCAATGAATTCCACTGAAACCAATTATACAAACATATAAAAAATATGCAGAAGTTCAGATGGTCATGCATTGATTTTTTGGGGTCTCTGCAAAAGACTGCTGAAGTCACAGTGGATTAATAGCAATTCATGCACACAAGAACTAGTCTCACAAGGGCTTTATGATAGGAATACTGTGTGGCATTCACAGAAACAGAACTTATCAAAAGACAAAAAGAGAGACAAATGTCATAGCACCTGGCTTTGGGACTGTGGGTTGTTCATAGATGAGAAGTGTTCTAAACTAAGAAATGATGTTAAATTGAATGAAGTCATGTAGAATCTGTTGCTGATTCCCCAGGTGCTTTTGCTTTCTTCATATTTCTCGTAACCTTTAAGTATTGTCTACTGTTGGAGGTAAACATGGTAAGAGTATTGAGCTACTAGTCCAATCCAGCATGGCAAATAGCCATACTCCCAGTAGAGACCTTTTTACTAAAGAAAGTAGCAGATTTATTCAAGTTGCCACATAAAACAAAAGAGGATATAATGTATTTTCTTCTTTGAAAAGTTTACTACAAAAAGGGTCATAACAAATGTTTCTAAGCTGAAACACACCTCATCTTTCATTTTCAGATTTAACAGCCTTATACAATTGAATCCATCCAGATGATTGAACCAACAAAGAAACACGGCATTTAACAAAATATATTTCTTTTAAAATGTAAGTGTTTTGATGTTTTCTATTATCACCGGGACACTCAAATAAACCCAACAGGTTTTGTGCTACTCGCCCCCTCTAAAAAAACCCACAACACAGTTCTTTTGTGGATTATATGGAATATTAAAATAGACCGTAGATACCCCTTTCCATATTCATAATCCTACACTGGATGCTGTTGATTTGTCTAAATTCTATTTTTCTTTAGATGAAATTGAAGACTTTCTATGAATTTGAACACAAAGATACAGACAACAGTTTGGAAGTGTTAAGCTTAGCACACACAATTTTGCTTCAATGACCCTTTTAATACTGACATAATATTTAGCATCACATTTGTTAGAGCAGCTTATGCAGAGAAAGGTGTCCAAAAGGACATACTTCTACTGAAGGTGACAAGTAATCTAATGACCTCCTTTCGATGGAAAAGTCCTTCAGGGGTGGCTACACCAGCCTACCTTTGCTATTATAAGCCCTGCCTGGAAGAAGCTTTGTTTCTCTGTTGACTGTAAAGAAAACTCAGCGAGAGTAGCAAACCAAGAAAAGCAGCCTCTGTGACTAATCTCCTGTGAGTTAAAGCATACTGATTCAAAACTTTGTGGTGCAGTGTTTGTTCACTGGTCAAAGCCTGATATGAGTACCAGAACAATTCAGCTGCAGAATTCACAACAGCTTTCATTAGCCACCAAGCTAACAAATAGAGCAATCCCATCCACTCTAGAGAAGAGAAAAAGAAAACCATTTCTAGAATCTTTCAAATCAGGTAGCTAGCCTCTTCAGTCCTCTAGCTAATAAGCTACTCTCTGCATGAATCCTCTTTCTGAGCTGGAAGCCTTTTAAATCTGCCAGCTGGAAAAAAGGCTCCCATGTGGTTTCCCATCTCCAGCACCTATTTGTCTTGGCAAACAGAGCCAGCTGCCCTTCTGGGTCTTTAAAGGACTACCTGGTCTCTTACAGTCTTCCCTGTATAAATCATTCCAGTGGAGTACAGGTATTTTAACACCCCAGCAGAGGATTCACCTGAGTGTAGAAACTACGCTGCACTTGCACAGTTCTTCCTATAGCAGTCCTTCATGTAGAGTATAGCAGGGAGATTTACCATAAACTTTCAAACCTGTAGACATTCAGCTTATTAGAAAAACCAGTTAAAACATGTCATCTGTTCTCAGTCAAAGCAAAATTTGAGCTGCATAAAAATAAAATCATCTTTCTGCTCCTTCTGACACCTCTCAAGAGGTTGAGCACAGAATTAGACCTCCACGTTATTTATAAAGCACTCTGAAGCATGCTGGATGCTTTGTAGATCAAATGCAATGACACTGACTTTAGAAGATAGTCTAATTTTAAACTCACTGCAAGTTATGAGAACTGAATAAGGGGAGAAGGAGTGAGGGAGGAAAAATGTTACACTAATATTGAAAAATAAGACCCATGGTTTGTAATTTTCCTCTAAGAAATCTGCTCACATTTTTTGTTGAAGTTTATTTTCCACATACTTTCCTCTAGGCTGAAGGTTAAAAAAGCGCCCTCTATATTATCTTCATCCATGTTTTTGTGGCATTCCAAATTGGCATTTCTCTCCCTTTTGGGCAGTTATCCAAAACAACAACCTATCAGTCCCTACTTATATATCTTCACAAAAACAGTCCACTTGAAAAACAATCTGAGGTGTGTATATAGAGACATTATAAGAAAGGAACATGCCATACAGGGAAAAATACTTCCTGTTTATCTTGGTTTGAATTCTTTAAGAAATGGCAAAACCAGCATAATAAGAAACGGCAAAACCAGCTTAATAAGAAACCTATACTGGAAACATACACAAAAACATAAAGATTCAGATTGTCCTTTTTCTAATTAATAATTTTCCATAATTTACTGCATTGATAAGAACTGTTACAATGGGCACCATCATACCACCAAAGCAAAAGCTGGCCACAAATACTACGACAAGGACTTTTCACTAAATCTATTACAAAGGTGTAAAAAACATAGCAAGATTTTGTGAGTGTAATCCCTTACACTCAGCATTCAGTGCGCTCAGTTGCTGGATTGATGTAGTCAGTTCCAGTCACTGGACAGCTCGTGTTTTTTGTAGTGGAGGAGGTGTGACCCTGATGGTCAGCTCACTCACTCTCATTTCTCATCAGCAGAGATTTGTCTATTTTACTGTGTCTTGGTCTACATATCTGGTTATTTGCTTTCTTCAGAGATCTGTGGTTTTCATTTCTTCATACCAATCAAGTATTTATGTTTCATGGGGTAGAGGTATGACTTAATTATTGGTATAAGCATTATTCCTAATGCACAATGGAATCACAGAATTTATAGTATATTTACATAAAGTTATGAATAATAATATGGAGCAATGGGGTGCCATGTTGAAGTAATTGAAACAATGGAAACACCTACTTTCTACCGAGTATTTTTTCTACTGTTAAAATGTTATACCACTGTACAACAATTGGTACTCACTTCAACTTGTAATCTCCACTCAACACACGCATAGTCAGCATGGACCTACTCACTGTTGATTGTGCTCACATTAAAGCTCACAGGCTTTAACATCACACCTGTGTTGATCTTTATACCTCGTCAGCGGCTCTTACTCCTCTTTTGACTTTTGGCTGGTAATAAAAAGTGTCTGTTGGACTGAATTCTTAATGTAAGTGGTCCCTGCAGTGTGCAACAAGCGAGCAAAATGTAAGATTGTTTATGCAGGGTCGCCCTCTGCTAACCAAACCAAAGGATCGGGAAGAGATACTTCTGTAGAGCTCCACAGAGATCAGTTCTAGCTCTAATCAAAGATATCTCAAATTTCTACTTAGTTCCTGCTTCAGATGGCATTAAGTCACATAAGCAGGGACAGGAAGGTGCAAAGCTGATGTTGGGATGTCTGCCCATAAGAAGGGCCCTACCAGCTTGAGGCCCCATAGATGCTCTGTGCTGGTAAATGTACACCCTTGTGCCTGCAGTTCTCTCTGACAAGCCAGGTGACCATCGCTATCAGCTCAATCAAATTCCCATCAGGAAAGGTGGAGTGCTGCACAACTGCATTACTGTGTAAGGTATATCCTTTGTTGTGAAAGGCAGCGTGAGTCACGAGCCAGTGCTTTGAGTCTTACATCTAGTATGTGAAACTTGGCATGCCTGTAGGTTTACTGCGTATATCTGTCTGGGAAGACTGGATAGCCAAAAGTCCCACCATATATACATGATATACAAATCTGCCCTCTCACCTTTATATCCAACAACCCAGATTCTGCATAGATGGTGAACAGTTGACTGTAGTTGAAAATAAGAAAGCTGTGATACTTGTAAAACTGGAACTTCTTTGAAAACTTTCTTTGCAAAAGTAGTTTTACAGACTGTGATACAAAATCATCTTTTCAGCATTGTTTCCTCATTGAATACATAGCTCGGTTCAAAATCTGTCTTAATTTAGTGTTCTTGATCTGGCCAGAAGCTCCTTCAAGAATCAAGTACATCAGAGAAAATTATATAAATTCTGTAATAACTATAACAGCAATCCTATAGTATGGACTCCTCTTTTACTGAATATCTTGATATGTGTCCCCGAAGAAAAAAAAACCACAAGTCTTGTTCATGTATTTGCATACAGTCGTAAAGTGTAAGCCAGTTAGAAAATGTCACTTCCCACTTTATAATATCTTAAATACTATTTTTTTTCTTCCCCTCAGGGAAGGCTTTCCAAGTCTTTTATAAAGAAGTTGTCATGGTTTAAGCTCAGCTGGCAACAAAGCCCCACGAATCCACTCACTCACTCCTCCCTGGTGGGATGAGAAGGAGAAAATACAAAGAAATGCTCATGGGTCAAGACAAAGACAGGGAGGGATCATGCACCACTTATGGTCACGGGTAAGAGACAGACTCAACTTGGGGAAGAAACAAAATCAATTTAATTTACTACCAATCAAATCAAAACAGGATAATGGGAAGTAAAACCAAATCCTAAAATACTTTCGCCCCACCCCTCCATTCTTCCTGGGCTTAGCTTTATTCCCGAAATTTCTCCCTCCTACTCTCTGGCGGCGCAGGGGGACGGGGAACGGGGGTTAGGGTCAGCCCGTCATACCTTGCCTCTGCTGCTCCTTCCTCCTCAGAGGGAGGACTCCTCACTCCTCCCCTGCTCCAGCGTGGGGTCCCTCCCACAGGAGACAGTCCTCCATGAACTTCTCCAACATGGGTCCTTCCCACGGGCTGCAGTCCTTCAGGCACAGCCTGCTCCAGCACGGACTTCCCCATGGAGCGGCAGCCATCTTGTGGGGCATCCATCCCCCTACTCCAGCACGGCCTCCTCTCTCCCCAGGCTGCAGGTGGGCCTCTGCTCCCCCGCTCTCCTGCCATGAGCTGGGGGGGACGACAGGATGGGACAGGGACGGGGACAACAGCCTGCCGCCTCACCACCAGCTGCAGGAGCATCCCCTCTTCCCTCACCAACCTCAGTATCCACAGAGGAGTTCCTCCCACATTCCAGTCCCCTCTCTGCTGCAGGTTCCCCCTCTTAAATCTATTCTCCACAGGTGTTACCATTGTCACTGATTGGCTCAGCCTGGGCCAGAGGGGGGTCCCACTCAGAGCTGGGGAAGCTTCTGGCAGCTTCTCACAGGAGCCGGCCCTGCAGTCCCCTTAACCACTACCAAAACCCCGCCACAAAAACCCGAAATGAAGAATGGAAAATGAAAATACTTTGATCTAGAAATTCCACAGCTGTGTCTCCTTGGACTTTTACTTTGATGTGCCTCATGTTTTAATTTCCATTTCATTCTGTTAGTCAGACTATAATGCTCTTCTGTGTCTTCTCTTCATTAAGTCTAACAGGTGCCAAGACCTTATCTATATCACAGGAAAGGAAACCTGGTGGAGAAGTAGAATGTACATACTAATATCAATATCCAAAAATTTCTTCCTCCCCCAACATTGCTCTAACTATATTTCACAGGTCAGTTTTGGAAAAAAGAGGAAAATTGAGTGGAACGCTTTCCTCTAGTATAGACTTTACCTTTTAAAAAATTAACACTAAAATAAGGAAAAGAAAATTCTGCCTTTAACTATAAGATTAAGCTATGAGACGGCACGTACTCATTTTGTTCTTTTAGCTTTCAACACATTTCAGCTAACAGAAAAGTTTAATCTTTCCAGTCTTCTTTCTAACATAGACATAAATTTAATGAGTCTTGAATTGTAAGATTACAATGACCTTTGACCATAGAACACTTGTAAAATAAGTGACTAATCAGTATTCATTCAACTTTGTTGTACATACCCATTGTTATCATACTACTTGCTGTTTGAAAAGAAGTGATATTCATGCAATGTAATTTAACTGTTATTTATTTCATACACAGAGATTGTAGCATTACCCAGAGCACAGTGACTTTAATTGAACCGCTTGCAAATGTCACCATTTACTAAGGACATGCCATCAGATAAAGGTGAATGCATGATAGATGAGCAGTTATAAAGGTGCTTAATTTCCTGTCAGACCACTAAAAAGTCCATATAAGTCTCTTCTACCCACTCACCACTTTTGTCTGAACGTACAGCACTGATAGTTTAAAGATCTACCTCCTTATTCAAAAATGAAACTGTCCCTTTCACCTCTTTCCTTCTGTTTCTCATTTTGATATTCATTTTGTTACAAAAAGGCAGATATCAGCCTTTTGAAGAAAGATCTTGACACATGAGTCAAAGATATTAAAAAATGAAACACATTCATGGGCTAGAAAGACATTAATTTATACTAGCTTTATTGCAGACAGTGAGAAAAGACAAATGTCTACTTCATATGAACTTAAAAACCTGACATGTAACTCCAAGCATTTTTCTCAGAATAAAGACCAGGCTTACTTGAACTGTAGGCAACGTCAAGTTAACTGTTGATAGCAATAGAATTTTCTAGGTATTATAGTACTAAAAAAGTCAGCTTGCTCTTAAATTGAATAAAATACCCATAGGAAAAGGAAATATGTCCTTAGTTTTCTGTAGGATACTAGTTGGGGTCTTTTTGTTCTGGATGAAAAGGTTTTACTAATTACAGCTAAATATCGCAACCTAACCAACAATATATTGCTTTCTGTGATCTCCTCACAGATCATAATTCTGTTTGAATGCATTTGACATTTGACATTACTCACCATGAGAAATCCCAATTCACATCTTCATTGTTGTAACTTGTATTTCAATAGTCCCATAAGGGAGCAAAAAGATTTGCATGGTATGTTCGTTAAAAAAAAAAAAAAAAGGAAAAAAAAGTGAATTTTCCACTGGAAAAAAACCCACTTTGGTTGAAATGAAACTTTAATTAGAACCCAGGACCACCTGTATGAGGAGCAGGAGTCATTTGTCCCATATGTTATCACAGTGCTGATCTGTGACATTTTGGTTCAGTCCTGCAAGAGTGAGTCAAGTTTTCCAACTTCCCAAGAAACAAAAAGATATATGTAGGTTTTCATCTTATCATACAATAAGCATAAGAAATTAAAGGAGAAAATGTAGTGGTTTTTCCATTTTCCGCATGCTATTAAATTTAGGGCACCAGACTGTGAGGAGCTATATGAGTAAGTAGTGAAAGTATGTTCAAGTCTTAAAGAGCTCTCAGTCAAACATGACCCTTCCGCAACAATAGCAAAAGAAGATTCTGACTGAAGTCTTTTAAACCTCAGCTTTATTTAAATGAGAAAGTAAGCTTTAGTCTGTTTTCTGATGTGGTAAAGTCAGACAAGAAGGAGAAATCAAGTGACTTGATGAGACTGAGGAAAGATGATGAAATCAGATTAAATGAGAGCCTGTAGTGAATTGGGCATTAAGCCTACAGCTTTTAACAAACAATTCAGTGACCTAAACATAATTCTGTACATCCATTATACATGACTAAGTTACTGAAAGTATTTTCTAGCTGAAGTTCAAACTGCCTTAGTTGAAAAAGAAGCTTGTGTTTGATATGTTTCTCTTTCAGACTCAATGGACACAAACTACTATACATGTATTTGCTATTATTAGTTTTGAAATCACCTTCTATGAGTTTTCTTTAACATTTGCAGAAAATACCTTTTTTTCTTCAGCAAACACTTCTAATAGTGTACTCAGCTGACAGAATATCCATAGAAAATGAACGAACGGAGGTGAGAACACAGCTTAAACAAATTCATTTAAACCTTGAAACATTCCCTCTCTGAATACTTGATTTGAGTGAAACCTTGATTGAAACATTTCACATTGAAAGAAAAGGCATTTACTCTTAGAAAATATTAGTAGTACAAAAGGATATAAATTTTTATGGGTTACAGCTTCACATATATGAGCATTGCTGCAAACGTGCTTGATCTATTCACATCAGTTTAGGCAAACAATGAAGTAACTGTGATCTCCAAATGCTAAAAACAGAAACTCCAAATAAATGTATGCTAAAACACAGCCAAGCCTGCATGAGAATAATGTATGCAAGTTGCTAGTTAAAATCTGTCTTTTGCCCATGGTGTAATTTGTATTCTGAATTCAGGTCATGTGTGTCCTGTAAATTTGCCCATATTCTCATGGGTGCATATTTTAACAAGCATGGCAATTGAGTAGTTAAATATAAGTCAAATGTAAGTTTTTAATTAGATACAAACTGAAAAAAAAATATCACTCACTATGTCTGGCTCTTTAGTGTAACTAGGAAAAAGATTCAGTGGTAAACGAATCAGCAAGAGGAAGAGAAGACTTTCAGGCTTCACAAATTGAAGTAAGTTCCTTTGTACACTCATTTTTCTTCACAGGTGAGAAAGATTAGAATTCACAAGCAAACAGAATCCAGTGTTTAGATTGAAAGAAACCAGCCATTAATAGTAGCTATTTGGAATAAGGCTTAGTGACATCTTGTATAGATATGGTATTATGAAGTGAGGGAAGGGATGATAATGTTCATTCCTATTAAGTTAGATATTTTAAAGTTGTGGTCTGATGCTTTCCTGTCATGCCTTCATTTATGTCTCATGGTTCTGTATGGCCTAATAGGCCCTGAGAATTTCATTACTTTGCTTCATGAATTCGTAAAACCTAACACAGAATTCAAAGAGGGGTTGTATTTATAATATTATATACCTGCCAAGGATTTTAAGCAATAGTATTGTTTAAACAGGAAAATTATATGGGAAATTATTTAGCCTAATATACTTCTATAGCTCTTCATAATGGATTAATGGGAAATGCTATTCAGGAGAGCCTGCTTATGAGATTTGCCAAATGTGAATTTTTAATTTAAAGTGTGTGGGTGTTACTTTTCTCTGATTGCTTAAATCCCCCATCACGTGCCACTGCTTACCATTGTCATTGCTCCTTGCTTTCCAGCAGCAACTTGATGCCATCTAACTTGTGATGAGACAAACTCCAGGAGAATTTTAAGTATTCAGAATACTATCCAAGCCTGAACTCATCTTGAACACCAAGAACTACAATTAAACTAATTAAACTCCTGCAATGTGGCATTTAAATTATTGCAAATGGGTAGGAACCTTTAGCTGAATGACGAGGTGTATAACACAATGCCTTCTCTTTCACTAACTGCAGTTTATATTGGCAAGATTTTAATGAGCTGATAAACTTGTTCTCCAGCACTATCCAACAAATGGTGCTGTATTTATAAGTCCATAAACTAGTATATCCAGTGAGAAAAAAGTCATTAAATCCATTAGTTACTTTTCTTCTACATATATTGCATGCAAATAAGACCAACTAGAGAAGATTCTGTTAAACAGTGTTATCTACTGGGACAAAACTATAATTATTTTTTTCACTTCCATATCTTCTTAAAGTTATATATGTAAGAAAAATATTGAGACATTAGTTGTGCTATTAGGGACTTGAATAAACTGGAGATCATTTTCTAATGGTTAGGAAGTAAAATAATGCAAAAAAAGTGCAAGTGAAAATCAAAGTCAATGCTGGGGATACGTAGCACTTTTACAGGACAAGGGGATCAGACCCTTTCTCTTTCAGCCTTATACTCTGTGGTAAAGTTTTCCAAATGCTGTCACTGTATTAGTTATTTTTTTCCTCTTTAAAACACTCATCAAGCCTATCCCACTTGCACCCAACATGTTCACATCTCCATTGCAGCTCATAGCTGAACAGGCTTATTGGTATAGAATTTCTAAGACTTTGAGAGTGTGAACTGACTGTTTAGCAAGACATAAGTGGTGTGCCAAGAGCCTGAAGCATCAGCTCTGAAAGTACAGGCTGCTTCAGTGATTGCATGCAGAGTCCCAGATGCTGTGTCTATGTTACTATGTAGAGCAGCCCTCAGGGTAGCCTCAAGGCCAGCAGAGCTGCCCATCTACCTTGTTTGCTTGTTGAATCACCCCAAAGGCTAGCTCTGGGGAAAACCTGCTGATATTCCTGGACAGTAATGGGAATTTGCGATGTACCCAAGCCATAGACACCAACATTTGTATGCAGCCTTCAGCTATTCTATTTGCCATTTCAGTGACATCAAGTAGGGAAAAAAAGAAAATAGCGTGGAGATTATTCCTTGAAGGTGCCCTCAGGTCCTTCCTAAGAGGACTCCAAATGTTTACTGTCTTAAGGGCAAAAGGGATTTCTGGCAGCCTTAGCTTAGGTTACAGACAAAAGATATAATGGATGCCAAATCTGTACACCATCCCCTCATTCACAGCAAATCTGAAGTCTTCACATTAGGCCCAGTGTAGAGGTATCCACAGAATAGATGCTACTGAAGTAGTAAAATGCTTCAGTACTCTTTAAAAATGTTATATTTTCTAAAAAGCCTAGTCACGTGATCCAAAGACTGAATTATTCTCAATGCATTAATTATGCATGCATTCCTGGCCTGATAAACTACAGTGCATAAGTTAACTTCAACCTTTAACAACTTTTGAAACATGATGAAGGTAGCCTAAGCTAATACGATTTACTTCACAAGTAGGATAAGATAGGAGCATGCATGAATGACTACTGCAGCTGATGCAATTCATTAAAGTGTAGGAACTTGTTTGACTTGCTTGCTCACGCATAAAGATACCAGAGCAAGCAACGTACTTGCAGCAGCCGGGCGATATGCTTTTGTTTTTGCCTCTCTCCACCCTGAAGTGATATGCCTGTACTCACTTTTCTCCCTGTCTCCTCCTGTATCTTCTCTCACAAGAGAAGAGCGACTGGATTACAGCACATTGTTTCCTCTGGGAAGCAGGCAGGGGTCAGAAATACATATGAGCTTGAAACAAGAAAACAGGGAGCTGGAAGTGCAGTCTGCGTAGTTATGCTTCTTAAGGCAACAGTTAATTTGAAAAGACAAATCCATGAAGTTGATCACAACACTGGTTCCCTTCTTCCCTCCCCTGTCCTACTTCTCCCTGTGATAAGCACCATGGCAGAAGAGGGCCCTGAATTCAAACAAGACATATTTTCAAGAGATAGTCTTCAGGTTGAGCCTTTTGGAAAACAACAGTAAAAAATCCAGAGCTCAAACCCAATCATTCATAACCCTTCAGAATAAGAAGAAAACTTGTTCCTTAATGAAAGGCAATTTTGGAGCACAGGTATCTACCAAAGAGAACATTCTGTGGAGGTTTTGCAGTGTGAGACAATAACAGGCTGGTTTGTTTGTTTTTTCTCTGAGCTCATCACATCTGGAATCCATACTGTTCCACATCAGTTCATGTTTGATTATCAACACCACTGGATTTTCAAGTTTTTTTCCAGGTGTAAATCACAAAGGATCAAATAATCAAGTCATAGTATTTTAGAAAATATTGAACCTTTTCTTCCTGGACCATAGAAGCCTGCCGCAAAGTATTGTACCTTGAAAAAAAGAGTGTGAGGGAACAACCACATTACAATAATTTTAAAATGTAGTGATCCCAGCAAATGTACTCCCAAAAGTCCTAAAAGCTTTAACTTGGAAATTATTCAAATAATTTATATTACTGAGTCTTGAAAAAATGGAGAATTACAAAGGATTAGGGTACTAGTAAATTCATCCAGTGCTGAAAAAATATTGGAAACAACATTAATTAAAGAATGGGGAAAGCCTAGTGTCAAGCCCAAGGAATTTCCTGGTATGATCAGTTTGGGACTCTGCCAAAAAATATTTAGAGACCAAAATTACCATCTACTGTGCCAGTTCTCACAGGTTTAAATATCATCCAAGATATTTGCTGTTAATTTTCTAAGCAATATAGGTCTGATTAATAAAGGCTCCTATTGTGGTATAGACTATTGCAGCATCTCTAGGTATCTGATCTAGTACAAAATGGAACTTGATTTAAACTTAGAGTATTTGAAATTAGGAAGGTATAAATAATGTATCTTTAAAATGACTTACTGAAGGCTCTAAAGCTGTAGGTCTTACAGGGGAGCTATTCATAAGTACTTTCAGTAAAGTGCCCTCTACTATATTCAATAAATCTTTTTTTATAAATAATCTAGACAATGATACTGAAATCATTACGGTCAAATGTATACATAACAGATTGCAAGTTCAATAAATAATGAGGTGCAACACAGCTACAAAAGTGCTTAAAGCTCTTAAAGAAATGGTTACTTCCCTTTCTATTAAAAAGTGCCTTGTTAGGTTGTATCTGGGAGCAAATAAAAGAGTCTGTATTTACAAAACTGGATGTTTAGCCTTGAAAAAGAGTGAGTTGAAGAATTTAGTGATTATGCTAGATGACTTTCTCATTATATAGCCTTAGTGCAATGCTCAGTAAAATTTGCCGCAGCAAACCCTACAAAAGTGAAATTATCTTGCTCCACAGTGTCAGTAAGTCCTTTGGTGGAATACCGGTACTTTTATGGTATCCACTCCTCAACGAATCATTAGCAAAAATTCAAAGTAGTTCTAAAATGCTCCAGAGAGCTGTGAGAAAGCTTAATAAGTTAATACAGTACTTTATGAGAAAAAAGTTTGAAGAAGTTGACTGGATCAGAGACTGTGGGTGCTTAAATATGGAGCACAAATTGAGATGGAAAGAGGAAGGCTTTTGGCATTACTGAGAAAGGAAGAAAAAAATCAGTAGTTGGAAAGGGATTTTAGAAAATTCAAATTTAAATAAGGCAAAAGTTCCTAGTAGTGATGATAATTAATGCTGATATAATTTATCAGTGAAGATTGTAGCTTCAATATCGCTTGGAATGTCTAAAGCAAAACTTGTGTATACTGTTAAAGAGATTCTCTGACCCCAGTTTGAGAGGCATTCTTCAGCCCACAAGAGATGACAAAAGCAAAAGCAGTGCTCTTTTTAGCTCTAAAGGGCTATAAACATGAGCATTAATTCTTCCTCTTCCTCCTCTGCCTCAGTTAATTTCCATGCTGAGTGAACTCTCCAAGTACGTTTAATATTTCCATCACCATACATAAGGCAAATGGCTTTAATCAGATCTCTTGCTTTATGTCTTCTCTGGTTGCGTAATTTGGCTTCTGATTTTATGAGGGTTTTTATTTGGGTGGGTTTTAATATCGTTGAAGGTGTCCTGATTGTAAATGACCAGTCAAGTCTCTATTTGGCTCATTTAATTGCCTCTTTGATGGCCTCACTTATCACACCTGACTACTTTCACAAGCAGTGGTTATGTCCAAGAAGCGACCAATTCTATTTAATTTACTTCTGTGTAATTTCTTTGTCATCATCGTATCACTGACAACGTAACTGCATAGCTGGTGTTAGCTGGATCTGTTCTGGTCACCTTTCTGCCTTGTTTATCTCTGAACCCAAATGCTGGTAAATGGCCTGAGGATGTCCTGTCCCTTTCTGGCGCAAAAGGTGTTCTATCCCCAATGTTTTATACTGCTGGTTCCTCTACTCCCATATTCAGATTTAAAATCCCATTTATTTGAACTCAAGGACAGAAATTTATTTCTTCAATTGACCTCATGCAAGTAAAATTCAGAAATATTCTATTAAGCTGTATAGCTAGAAGACATGTATCACATAAGCAAAACCATATTAGAACTCCAGACATTTTAACTAGACATATTTGCAGCTGCACTTGCATTTGCAATTGTCCTGACACTTTGCTTATAGTTACCACTCAAACATGGTTTCCCTCAAGGTTTGGTGACTACCAGGGCTGAATTTCAAACCGAAGTATACGTGTGGCCCTGATACATACACAGTATTAATAAGGTGACTATTTTGCTCTGAAAGAAATGTATACAGTAGGCAAAGTCCTTAAGCTGTTCCTTAGCTTACTATTTCATTAATATATAATGTGACAAGACCAGTATTCAAATATAAACAAATTAATTATGTATGTAAATGAACTTCTAATTTAGTTATCCTGAAATACAGCAAGGTTAACAGAATTACAGTGAAGCTATTACAACTGAAATGAAAATAAGATGCATTTTCCTGCTGCTGCTGGTTTAGAGACTTAGTATGAACAGTATTCAAATGGCTTTCCAACTTGATTCATTTGCAGACAATATGTTCAAAGTAATACCATAAAATGTGCTTGCTCTCTCTCTAGGCTTCATACATCTGCTTTATGGTTTGCTTTAATAGCAAACATTTTTATTGTTGAGGTGTGTAATAAATATGACAGACCACATCCTGCAGCCTGCAAGGTATGAGGAAGAACAGGCTCTGTATGAACACAGATAGCCTGTATAAGACTAGAATGCTGGGGCTCATTCGTCTTCAAATATGGCTTGTTTCCCTGTGACAATCAATACATAATTTGTCCTAGGGGCAAGTACTCATTTATGAACAATGTCCAAGCTTGTATCATAGGACTTATCACACTTGATTGAACGCTTCTTTGCCAGTGCTAACAAAATTCCATTACTTTGGTAAGATCACATATATTGTGGCCTACATTATGTCAAAAGCTGAATTTCTGTTCTTATAAGGTCTTTAGAGGAAGGTGTAGGTTAGGCTAAATATATGACCCATACTATGAAAATTATTATTTTCTTAACTGGAGTGTTTTAAGATCTTTAATATACAAGCAGGCACCCAATTCTACATAGGGACTTGAATAAACAGAGTGTATTGGGTTCACATGACAAGGTTATGGTAGCAGGGGAGGTTGCAGGGGTGGCTTCTGTGAGAAGACACCAGAAGCTGCCTCCATGTCCGACAGAGCCAATGCCAGCCGGCTCCAAGTCGGACCTGCTGCTGGCCAAGGCCAAGCCCATCAGCAACACTGGGAGCACCTCTGTGATAACATATTTAAGAAATATGTTAGAAATATAGTCAAAACATTATGAACTGACCACAACTCCTGTTCCCCACCCCACTGCACTGCTCAGGAGCAGGAGGTAGAAGAGTTAGGAACAAAGTTGAGCCTGGGAAGAAAGGTGGGGTGGGGAGAAGGTGGTTTTAGTTTTGTTCTTATTTCTCACTATCCTACTCTGTTTATAAGTAATTGGCAATAAATTAAATCAGTTTTCCCAAGTCAAGCCCATTTGGCCCATCTGTTTTGCTCATGGTAGTAATTGGTAATTAATCTCCCTGTCCTTATCTCAACCCAGGAGCTTTCCATTATATTTTCTCCCTCTGTCATGTTGATGGAGGGGGAGTGTCTTGGTGGACGTCTGATAGCCAGCCAAGGTCAACCCACCACACAGAGAAAAGCTCTACTACTCTCCTTCAGAAAGCCCTAGTGCTTGCATTTCTAGTTAGATGCACTCAATACCTGCCTATTTTATCAGTTTCCTCTTACAATGTGGTCCCAGAACAGAATTTGGGATTCACTAAGAGGCAAAACGCAAATGGGGACATACCTCTACAACTCAATAACTGAAAAACTCAACTAGTTTCTGTCTACACCATCTTACCTTACAAAGACATTTGGAGATTAGAACTCAGAGCCCTTTTTCCAAGCTAAAAGTTATATTCCTTGAAGTGTTTCATAAAACACCATTTTGAGATTCCTAAATAGATTTTATCTTTTCTACAGGGAACTTAGGGGCTTAGGTTCCATTCCAAAATACAAGACAGGCACTCATCAAATCATTTAAGTAGAGTTTAGGAGCCTAGTTCAAGACTGGTTTAAGAAAATACTGGCTAACCTGCCATGGAGTCTGAGATACTTTGAATGCCTGAAATGGGACTTAATTGTCTGTATATTTCTATTTGCTGCCAATTTGGGTATGCTAGAGTGTCCCAATCGGTTTCTGTTTGCCCTTCTAGAAGTGTGCTGATCTCTTGGAGCTGATATTGTGTATCATATCTGCCAGCCCTATGAGAACATGTTGGACAACAGGACACCTAAAAATGGGAGATGAGTATTTGTCTGGGAAACTGAATCCTGCTTTAGGACTTGAGAGAGAAACTCCTCTGTGAAGGACCAAAAAGATGATTAAGGGACTGGAGAACCTTTCATACAAGGAGAGTCTCAAAGACCTGGGGCAGTTCAGCCTGGAGAAGAGAAGGTTCAAGGGCCTGGCAGTGGGGGTGCAGATCTTAGCAATATTTATAAATACCCAATGGGAGGGAATGAAGAAGAGGGAGCCAGACTCTTCTCAGTGAACCCCACTGACAGGACAAGAGGCAATGGTCTAGTTGACCCTGCTCTGAGCAAGGGAGCTGGACTCCATGGTGTCCAGAGGCCTCTTCCAATCTGAACTGTTCTGTGATTCTCTGATCCTGTAATCCTGTGATTTAGGTACTTAACAGTGGACTTTTTGAACTGAGCCAAACAAAGTCTTAATGGAGAATGAACATTTTCTTATTGCCGGTTGAACTTCACTCGATTCAGGAATGTTATTTACCTTGTTTGATCAGGCATCTATGTTTTGGAACTGTTTCTATGGCAATTAAGGATATCTTTCAAGAACTTAAGTCACTTAAATTGGACAGGGAAAAACCCACAATTTCCTGTAGAGAGCAATCTTTCATTGGCAGAGATTGGACTTTGTGACCTATGAAATACTTTCTAGGCTTAATTTATTAATACATCAGCAATAAAATAACATTTGTTCTAGTAATATGTTATATCATGGAGTGAGTCTCTGATTCTCTCTTTTTAATACTGAAACATTGTATAAGTAATGAATTTAGCATCTTGCATTAGTACTAGATTTGCATTTATAGTACAATTGCTGTTACTGCTGTTATAGTTGTCTATGAAAGTTGGGAGGTGTTAATCAACTGAAGAATGCTAGTTGAGCAGACATGAGATAATAAAAGGACAGAGTGATAACAATCATTAGTTTAGAACTAATAAAATCTGTTGTGTGTAATTCACCTATAACAGTTAAGGCTCACTGTAATTGATCTGTCATTTTTTATCACTGCAAAATATACTCCCATTCTCATTACAAGAGCTGTTGTTACAAGGCAGTTTGTAGGTGCCTTAGCTTGATTCGTTGAATTCTAGTAAAATTATAGGTGTCATCTTCACGAGAAGAAAACCAGAATGGGCCAAATATGCTCTTTATGCAATGTCTTCGGAAGGCACAAGTTATTGGTAGAGAGGATATCGGCTCAAAGTTTCTTAGCTGTGAAATAGTTTCAGGCAATTTCATTGTATATCATTAAAGATTGAGTTGAATTGTTAATATCTGAGATTTAAAGCTAATTCTTGAGGAACATGTGACAGATGGATATGGTGCGATGAGGGTAATGATATGAAATATGTCCTTTAACAAGTTTTGCATTGTCTTTTCACAGCTGACAGATATTACTATTTAGTCTATTTAGTTTCCATTTTTCTCACTTCCGCCTGTGATTTTTGGAAGCCAGACTATTTTTTCAGTGCCATACTGGATAAAAGAAGTCAGAAGCTGTTTCCAGGAGGATGAAGTGAAGGCGGGAAGAGTGCCACCATCAATTAGACAAAATAATGCAAGGTCTACTGCTAATAAAATATTTCTGAGATCAAGACTTACTGTTCAGCTGGATTACAGATTCACCATGCTCTGATCAGTTAAAGATGTAGTAGTGAAGAAAGAAAGTCATTGTTGCAGTAAGATGAAAACACAAGGAAGGAAGTAAAAGAAATTGCCGTTGGGTTCAGAAAAGTGAATGAAGGAAACAGGAAAACAAAATACAACTTGTATAAGTGTTGCAAATGAATTTTTTTCTATCCCGAGGTTACTAACCTCCAGAACTGACTGTTTATGACACTTCAGTAACCGTCTCAAGGCTGACAGAAATTATAAAAGAGATTAAAGTATTCCTACGTACCTATATGTGGCAGTGTGCTCCCCCCTGCCCCCAAACTGACCTGTATTTCCCATAACCCTGCTCAGGTGACAACCACCAGTGGCAGTTGTGATGGATATATCTGGTCGTGATGGCTGCATCTGGCTCCAAGTGCTTTCGGGAGAGACAGATAATAATACAATAGCCAAGGGCTAATTTGAACAATGTGCCCACCTAACAACAGTGCTGGTCAATGTCCGACTCAAGCCAAATTTGGAAGAAACTAACATCTGTAGTCGGTATGCAAATATGACTAGGAGTCAATTATCTTACTCTGTAAACAGTGGACAGCCCAGGTTCCGTTGAGCTCTCCTGCACGGCAGCGGGCTGCACACCAGGATCTCCCCTTGAGTACAGACACCTCTCAAGATTATTCCTCAAGGTTGAGAGATTTCTTGCCACAGCAGATTCTCGGTAAGTGATTAATAGCATGTTAAACTTTGAAATCTTAGCTAAGTGATATAAAGGATTTGTTGCGCATATATAATCCTTTAGACATAAACCGTTGACCAAGTCTGGCACTAACTCTGGATCCAGCCACACCTAAACTCCCCTCTGAGAAGGAGTTTAGAACGCAAGCGAGTCCTTTCTGAACCTTGTGACTCGATGGGAGGGTCTCCCTCACAGTTTTGTCTGACCCTGTCCTCTATGCAGTAAATATCAAGTGAACCTTGCCATTGGATCTTGTTAAACCACTGTTGCATTTACTATCAAACTTTGTTAAATCACTGTTTTCTATCAATAAATATATTGCTACTTCTCTCTTATGAGTGAAGTGTGTCACTCCATCTGCAACACTATACAAAAATGGCTGAAAGATCAAGAAAGTAAGGGAATGTGACTGGCTGCATGGGTTGGATGCTAGATCTCTTATTTTAAAAAGCAGCAAAATAAACATTTATCTAGTGCTTGTGCTTTTAATTCAGTCAATACAAGATATGATGGTAACTCTTGAAAAGAAACTAGGCGTATTTTGTATGATTGTTACTATTGTCACAGAAAACTGATTATGAAAACTTATTAATTTTGCCTGACTTCTCTTTTGCTGTCATGGGGTAAAAGAATACTCAGGTCAGCACTAAATTAATTTCATTCTGAATTATCCTGACATATGTATAGAATACTTTGTGGTAGCTTGTAAAATACAGCCACCAAAACTGTAGAGCAGTGCAAAGATGTTTTCACTGTGAATAGCATGTTGAATCAATGTTTAGTTCACAAGTTGTTTATCTGAAGATTGTTGGGGTTTCAATACATTTATTACAAATTAATCATAGAATACTAAGAGAATAGTTCTTATTCAATGATTTTGACCAGGGTCACTGAAAAGATTCAGTGTCTGTTCTTTTTAGATGGTATAGAGATCTGATGACATGGGAATCTGATGACACATTTCAGTCCCTGGAACCAATGCTGAGAACTCATAACCACTTTTCATACAAACTTATAATTAACTAACATGCTGTTTCTCTGTATGTGCATCTAGAGATCAAACTATTACCTTACCATCTGCTCACAGAAATGCAAAGTGATTTTAAAAGGTCCTGAAAGGAACCTCTTAAGATGCTTTCATGACAGAATCCTATCATAGCATGTTGTATTATCTTGGTTAAACTAAAACTATGGTACCAAATGCTACTAATCCTCATCTGCTGTACCCAAAAATATATCACTGATGCCCTGGTTTTGGTCAACAGAAATGGAAGAGTAGGTTTAAGGTTTG
Source organism: Haliaeetus albicilla (assembly GCF_947461875.1). NCBI lineage: Eukaryota > Metazoa > Chordata > Aves > Accipitriformes > Accipitridae > Haliaeetus > Haliaeetus albicilla. The sequence continues at coordinate 30,825,042 of NC_091496.1, forward strand.
CTTTGCTCTCCTAATATAATTTACTGCAGTCTGTAGGAGAAGTTAATCCTCTGAGAAAAAATTAATAACCACACATAAAAGAGCACTCAACATTTCTGGATGAGAAATGTGTTTCTCTAAAGAAACCTCAAGTCAATGATGCACATAACAAGGTTATTAGACCAATGGGCCTTTATCATTAACTTTACTTACAAAGATCATCAAGAAGAAAATTATATTTCTGTTTCCAATCTGATGTCTTCAATAAACATTAAAGAAGTAGTGTCACTTCAGCTTCAAGCACAGATGGTCACATGCTTGCTATTAAAACCTCTGAATAATGGAAACTGAAAAAGAGTATTATGCATCAATACTTGAAGTACAGCTGAATTATGCAATATGAAATGGAACTACTGTTGATGAGGAGCAGTGATGCACAAAATAGTACAAGAAAACTTCACATTTGTTATTATATCTTGTGATTACATGCCGTAGTAAAGATCTGTTAATAAACAAGTAAGATTTCCTATTAAATAATGAGTAAATATTTTAAGATTCTGGAAATAAAAATCAAAGTCAAAATGCATCTAATATCTCATTTAAAAACTATAGTAGAACATAGTAGAAAATAGTTCATATTGTGAAGTCAAGCATGAAAACATTAAGATTTCCTAGAATTAAAAAGACTGTAAAATTCATTCCATTCCTCATGTACATGTAATTTGACAGTGATTTTCAACATATGATTAAATATTCTAGTTTCATGTCTGTTATTTCCTAACTTCTCCACACCTGACTTGGCAACTATACAAGTGTTACTATAATAAAATACTTGCATAAAATTCCTAGACTTTTTTTCCCTGGGAGCCAGACTGTTACACAATTAGCAAAGACCTTGCTGGCCCAGAAAAAAGCTCTGTCACCTCTGGTGTTTTTCTTTCAAACATAGTTTTGTGCCAGGGTATGGGCACGCGGAAGATGTCATATGTAAGGCAATTTTACTTACTAGTTTTTGGTAGCTACCACGTTAGGGAATGCTTTGAGGTTGCACCTGGACAAAACCCCTTCTAATACACATTGATGATCCTAACAACTCTTTTTAATATTACAGATTTGTTCTAGGTATCTTTCTGTGTGAAGAAATTCTACAGTTTAATTACAAGTTGTGAGAAAACAATTCCTTTTCAGCAAATTAAACCTTTTGCTTGATATTTATATTATTAGGTTCTTGTGTTCTAAGAAATGGTAATTCCCTTCTGCAGTCCATTCATTTTATTATGTCTCTGTTGTTCCCCTTTGCCAGTTTTCTCCTCTTCAGGCTGAAAACACCAATCCATCTTGTCCTTTTCTAATTATGCTTTATCCTTTTTGAGGTAGTCAGATGAAAACTGCATCTTTTTCTCAGGATTCAGGAAAAAACATAAGATTTAAACAGTTTTATACACTTATAACTATTCTTCTATATTTTGTCTGGGTTAAAAAACTGGCTGGATGGCTAGGGCCAGAGAGTAGTGGTGAATGGAGTTAAATCCAGTTGGCGGTGGGTCACAAGTGGTGTTGACCCAGTATTGAGGCCAGTTCTCTTTAATATCGATGATCTGGATGAGGGGATGGAGTGCACACTCAGTAAGTTTGTGGACAACACTCAGCTGGGCAGGAGTGTTGATCTGCTCAAAGGTAGGAGGCTCTACAGAGGGATCTGGACAGGCTGGATCGATGGGCTGAGGCCAATTGTATGAGGTTCAACAAGGCCAAGTGCTGGGTCCTGCACTTGGGTCACAACAACCCCATGCAGCACTACAGGCCTGGGGAAGAGTGGCTGGAAAGCTGCCCGGCAGAGAAAGACCTGGGGGTGCTGGCTGACAGCCGGCTAAATACAAGCCAGCAGTGTATCCAGGTGGCCAAGAAGGCCAATGGCATCCTGGCCTGTATCAGAAATAGCACGGCCAGCAGGAGCAGGGAGGTGATTGCCCCCCTGTACTCAGCATCGGTGAGGCCGCACCTCAAATACTGTGTTCAGTTTTGGGCCCCTCACTACAGGAAAGACATTGAAGAAGTTTTTGAAAGAATGGGCTGATGACTACATCTAAATTTGACACTTATTTAAGTAAGTGTACTTTGTACAGTAAATAAAAAAAATATGTCTTTCAATTTACTATTTGTTTATTAGTACATCCTCTAAAATAACCCTGAAGTTTAAGCAAGAAAAGGTAAGAGTAACCATTTTACGTTGCCACCTTCTTGAGAAAGCTAACTGACAAGTACGATCAAATTCCCTTAAACAGAAGGTTTTTGCCTTTAAAAAAAATTTAATTACTACTTACAAACACTGATTTCACAGACATCTAGAGGGTTATGACAAATACATAGATCATTAAATTATTGTACTAGCATAAGGTACAATGAGAAACTGAACAAGATAATGTTAACCAGAAGACTGTCCTGTAATGAATCTGTATAAAGAACCAGGTTCCTGCAGAGGGAATGGGCATGAGAGTAAGAACTGAGACAACAGTTCAGCTGGGCAGGCCAGAAAGGAGTGTGCTGGGAGGAGGGAGGAGGATAGAAACAAAGAGGAATGGGTTCATCACTATATCTTCTTTTCTAAATCTTTATTCTTTTACTGTCAACAAACTGTTTCAAAGCACCTCCTTTTCTCATGCTGGTGCTTCAACAGGAGATGCTAACTAGCTACTGCTCTCACCTGTTTCTGTAGTTCAGACAGCAGAAATCCCCACAATAGGGCAGAAGCAGGGAGAATTTTTAGGTATAAAAAGAGTGCCTCACAGGGGCCTAACCCTTGCAGCATCTAAATGTATAAATAGAACAAGAAGCAGAAACCCTGACTCCCGGTGGGGTGTCTTCACTACAGGCACACGTACTTTCTCTTGCTTGTCTAGCCCCAGTAGTTTTGAAAATGCATCTCTCTGAGACATAGAGTAGAACGTACTATGATAACTTCATGATGAGGATATTCTGATGGCTTGGGAGACATACAAGTTTAAAATCCCACAAAATAAGGAAGGCCAAGAGCCGGTCTGCCTGAATACCAACTTCCTTTATAAATAATAGACAGCACCATTGTCTTTATCATCATTTTCACCACAAAATATTTGGTGCTGCTCAGGTCCATCCATGAATATTAGTCCTTCACTGCCTTCAGGACATAACTGAGAGGAACGGCAATTGATAGATCTCTCTCACATTCCTGCTGCAGGCAGGAAGAAAACTGGAAGACTGATCACCTTTTTTTTTTTAATTACCTTTTATGATCATGGGAGTTTTAGCATTCATTTTCTGAGATGCTTAGTTTTCTATCCATCGTGGGGGAAGTCCAGATTCTGAACCGTGACTCTAGATACCTGTCTAAAGTACTTGCTGGGTTCCTTAGACTAAGGTGTTACAGTGCCTTATAAATGCCCAGCAAAGCACCTGAAAAATATTAGAATTAAACAACTTTGCATGCTAAAAAGAGCTACAGAAATCTACCACAAAAATATTTAACTGCAGAAACAAAAACTACATATATATTAATAAAATAGTTACAATGAAAGTTAGAAAAGAACTGAAGAGAGTTAATATATCTAAATTCTCTCAGGCAGGCAGTATAGAAAATTCAAAACCATATGTGAGGCAAAGTCTCTATAGAATATCTATCTAAAAGGCTAACCCCCCCCCCCCCCCAGTAAATAGCCGAGTTTAAGGGATTATTATAAATTAACAAAAAGAAAAAAAAAGTTGTTCAAAAGATAAAAGTTGGGTCCAAATGAAGAAAATAGGAGAAAAGAGGATATATGCTCTTAAACACTGAGTTATAAGAGATATACAAGTTCAACACTGCTGGTTTGAAAATGTGTTTAGGAGTGACTTACTAACAACATTAAAACTTCTAACAGAGCTTTTTTTTTAAGCCCAGTGAAGTCAGGAAGACTGCCAAAGAATTGACAAGGGTCCAAAGATGATGCAAGTGCTAAACAAACACTTAAGGAAGAAATGACCATAGTAGAACAGCTAAAAAATACTGCATTTTTCTTCTCAATGCATCTCCATATTGGTGGCCATTTTTTTTTTTATGAGGGAACCGTCTGAGGAACTGTCTCAAACTGAAGTGTCAGTAAATGGCCATTAAGATAAACCAATAAAGAGATTAATAAGAAATTGACATGAAGAGATGATATTCAGCCAGAAAAGCTAAAGGTAATCAAATATGAAATTGCTAACTACCAGCTAAAATCAGAAGGATGGAAAGGATGGAATAGGACATCAATTTTAAAAATAGTCCAGGAAAGAACTAGAAAATGAACTGCTAAATCTGATTTAACTTCAGGCAAACTGCAAAGATTAGAACTGGTGGGGGCAAGGGAGGGGGGAGCAGAGAGAGAGAGAGAGATGGGAAAGGAGGAAGAATAAATGCAGATTCTATAGAAAGCAGTCTTTCCATCCAAAATCAATACAGTACTATAAAAAAGTCAATGGCTACTTTGGGAACGTTCCCAGCCAGTGGAATTTGATTCTATTTACCAATGAACTGTTAGAATACTCTATGGCAGGCTTTTGACTCATGCCAACTATCACTGTCCTGCTTACAATTTATGAGCTAATGCAATCTGGAGACCATTCTCAACGTGCAGCCATGTTTTGCAGGCACATTAAATGTGTTGGTATTAATGCATCCTTAGAGTTTGAGGATAATGAAGATCCAATCACTGGATCATACATGCATTTGCAGGCTTTTAATAAGATCTGCCATCAAAGGTCCCTAAGGAAATGGAGCCATCCTAGGGGAAATCCAGAAATGAAAATCTGTACATGGAGATAGTAGAAAGGATGAGAGAAGGAAACTGTTCCTAGCTGTACATACATGATAACAGAATTTAATTTCACTGTAACTGATGTAGGAAATATTTTGACGTTGTTGGGGATTGTTTAATGGGAGAAAAAAAAATTCCTAGTCCCTGAGAGCAGCCAAGGCAGGAAAACTGTTTGGTGTTACTGTAAATCATAGAATCATTTAGGTTGGAAAAGACCCCTGAGATCATTGAGTCCAACTGTAAATGTAACACTACCAAGTTCACGACTAAACCATGTCCCTAACCCTCACGCTTACACATCTTTTAAATACCTCCAGGGATGGTGACTCCACCACTTCCCTGGGCAGCCTGTTCCAATGCCCGACAACGCTTTTGGTGAATAATTTTTCCTAATATCTAATCCAAACCTCCCCTGCTGCAACTTGAAGCCATTTCCTCTTGTTCTGTCACTTGCTGCTTGGGAAAAGAGGCTGACACCCACCTCACTACACCCTCCTTTCAGGTAGTTGTAGACAGTGACAAGGTCTCCCCTCAGCTTCCTTTTCTCCAGGCTAAACAACCCCAGTTCCCTCAGCCGCTCCTCATAAGTCTTGTGCTCTAAACCCTTCACCAGCTTCGTTGCTCTTCTTTGGACATACTCCAGCACCTCAATGTCTTTCTAAAACCCCAAATTTGGACTGAACAAAGAAATCTCCGTTTTGTTTCAAAGCTTTTCTTCCACCATACAGTTTATAAAAACTGAACTTACTATGCCACCATGAAAGATGAAACAGAACAGTTTATTAGATGAGGGGAGAGAAGACAAAAACTGTGAGGTCTGCTTGGAGCCTTGCTATATCAATTAGCCTAAATAATGCAATACATTTTTTATATATGAACAATTTTTATGAGTCTTGAGAAACAACAAAGGTTGGTCTGCAAGTACACTAGGCATCTCCTAAAGAGCACACCTACAGTACATATTGTGTTCAGTGTGTTCTTTAAGTGATTGTGATGATAGCATCCTGAAGTACAGATTGGCTTATTTTTTGTTGCCTCCAAATGCTATTAGGGCAAATACTTTTTATTGATGTTTATGAATAGAAACTGACATTTCAAAATAAAACTTAAGTCTGTAGATTGTTCTTTGTTAGATTTCTACATGACTGAAGGCACAACAAAATGTCCTGTAATGAAAGTATTTTTATAGTGGTTGAATGTCAATGTGCAGTATGTTAAAGTTCATTATAATGCTGAGCGTACTAGGAAATGTGTCAATTTGTAATGCTTATGGCTGATAATGCCATCAGAATAAGTTCTGTTTTATTGCCACATGCACAGCAAGAGGAAGATGACACTTCTAAATAAAATTAAAGTGTTTTCACATTTCTCTTTACTGGTTTTCCGCATGGCAAAAACAAACACTTAAAATTATGAGGGCTGAACATTAAAATTTAGTGCAATACTCATGTAAGTATTGTAATTCACAGCCTATCTGTAATCTAATACAGCCTGTGCAGTATGAGTATCTGGAGAATATCACCTTATCTTCTTTTGTTCACTCACATATATTTCAGATTGCACTCTGTTCCGATGGCTTTATTTAGGACAATATCATGGCTACCAACTCCAGCTATATTTTGAGAGTGACTCAGAGAACTTTAGGATCTAAGATGTTCAAAACAGGTATCCCTCCTGGGCAGCTACTCAGAAAAACATTAAGCAATTTGACAACATGTTGGAGTGCAGGAAGTTATTATAATTCGTATGTGGGAAAGTAGAAAAGAAACAACTCTAGCAACAGAAAAAGAGCCTCAGCTGGTGACAGAAGCAGCCAAAATCACAGGTCAATGCTGTGTTACTGCTGTGGCAGATAGACATAGTTTGTTTCCTTCCCAGAGGAGAAAGGAATGCCTTTGTTACCCTTTACTCAAAGCAAACTCAAAGCATATACAGGGTACCTCTATGAATTTCTTGTCACAGAAAAAAACAACTTTGATAGTTTAAGAGTTTTCCAGTTGCTATCATAACCAAGCTGCATTTTTAAAAGTAGTTTCAGTGGTTTTGAAGGGTTTTCTTTCTATACCCACAACAAAGTTGAAAACCATGGTCCATACTTTGGGACCATGTATGGATGATCATATTCACCATCCTAAAGCTGTGATTCCTATAGAAGTCCTTTCCTTCCTGTTCTCAGGTAACAAAAGACAAGAATGATTTGTTGAAACTAAAGTTACTGGGATGTGCTTTCTGCATCAGAAAAAGCTTTACAGATGAGAACAGCAAGGCTTGAAATCATGAAAAGGGCATTATTTTTAAAGAATTCTGTAAAGAGGACATCCTCAGGTAAGATCATACCCAAACTAGCAGCTTAGGTCTGAGTTCTGTGTCAAGATTCCTGACTGTCATTACCCATTTCAGTTTAGTCAATTCTTTCGGGTTTATAAAGCTTCTGCCTATGTGCAGAGGTGACCTAGCCAGAACAAGTAAGAGCTTAATTCACAGCTCCTACTGTCACAATTTAAAGTCAGGTTCAGATATACTTAACAGAAGGGTCTCCTCTGAAATGCTTGGCGTGCAGAAGGTATACAGAGTGTCCACCAGTCATGTACTCCCAAGGTCACTTGTCTGCTGAGAAAGCTGAAGATAACTGTTCTACCTATAATCTGCTTTACCTTCACAGCTCATCTTACTAAAGAACATAAAGGGAGATGTAGCCATAGCCATAAACTTACCAGTGTCGTGAAGAGGTGTTTTGGATGGTTCTGTATCTCATAATGACATATCAATACAGCCGGATACAGGGATGCTCCCAGGATACCCTGTGATGCGCTGGATAACTTTGAATCATGGCATACCTTGATCAAAGGGCCTCATGCAGAAGTACAAGGAGTAAAGCCCAATACATTGATTAATATCAATTCTTAAAAAAGAAGAAAAATCTAAGAAAATACTTCTCTGCAAAACAAGACCCTATCAACACATCATGGGATATAGGCTTTTCCATTATTAGGGCCAGAAATGTAATTTGAGAGAATTGATGAGTTATTCCTGCCTGAGGAGATGGTTTCTGCAAATTTGAAGACCTGGCCTGGGATATACTTTGTGAGATATTGCACATCCTTAAAGCCCTGTGAGGGCTAGGATGGGGTCCAAATACTCTGTATCTTTGTGCTGCAAAGAGATGTAGGTAACCTGTCCTGAATGATGGGTGTGATGTATACCACTTAAAGGAATAAAGTTGGGAGGAAAATTAATGAAGTGCATTTGTCGCTCTGAAGACTAAAAGATAGAGGAGCTTCCTCTGCAGGTGAAGTTCTCAGATATTGAAAAACCAACTGCTTGGTGGACAGCCTGTACTACACCTGTTTTATTTACACACCTCATCAATTTTTAAGAACCAAGAATTAGTGAGAGCTAAAGGGGACAGCTGGCTGCTCCCAAGTCCTCTGTGGCCAGAGAGCAGGCAGGTGTTTGCTTTTGAGGCTGCAGCAGTGACAGGATTGTCTGATGTGGGTAACAGCTGTCCAAGGGTAGAGGAAGGAGCCTGCGTGAGAACCTCTGTTCTGCCAGCTGAGGTTGCTTGCCAACACATCTGTGTCAGTCCTGGATTACTGGCTGGCACCCAGTGCTTTGGGGAGAGATCAGCAGGAAAATCTCATGAAATCTGAAATGACCTTGTTCAAAATAAGTATTTTTTTGAAAATTTGTAGGAAAAGAGGTCAGAGTATGCCTATAATCTTCGTCCTGCTCTGCCATTTAATCTACCTCCAGTGTCCTACATCCCCAGTCCTTCCTCTCAGATCTCACCAGAAGAGACTCATTGCTGTGTGTGCCTGGGGCAGGGGGGATGCAGATATTTTGCTCTGGGCACAGCGCGCTCCTAGGCATGCAGCAAATATCCCTCAGTGTGTGTTTTGGCTAGGATTGGCACTACAAGGCTATCAGTGTTGTCCAGGATTTTGTTTTCCTAGTTGAGAAATGTGGAAGCAAGGCAATGTGATTTAACCCATCTGCTCAGAGCAAAGGCAATCATTTCCTTCTCTCCCACTCAGTCCTTCATGGCTGTGAAAATCTATTAAACTCTAGCTTTGCCCATTCCCACCTGCCCTTCTCCCACAGGAACGCTGTCTTCCTCTACTTCTTCTCTTCAGTATCGTGGAATTCCAATATGTTTAGCCACTTGCAGCTGCTTCAAGAACACAGGAAACAAATCCCACAAAGACCAGGTGAGGAAGAGGAGGGATTGGATTAGAAAAATCAGGAGATCTGCCCAGAAGACACACTGTTGCCACTCTGTGGTATTTTTGTCAGGACACATCAGCAGCCCTGCAGTTTTGCAACATCATTTCAGCAACAGTCACAGTTTAAAGCATTATCAACCATGTCTGGTGAATACATGTGCTCTGCCAAAATTCACCCATCACAACAGCTTCAGCTGAGCACCTTTCCTAGCAAAGTGTCCTGTAAACCAAAGTTGTTCCTGTGAACAGAAAAAAAATTTGTTGACTTGAAGGCATCTGCTCAGAGGAGAACTGTGATGGATATTCTGAGGGTTGTGTCTAACAGTTGTTAGACTCAACACTTTGGCTTTTTTAGATATTCACAGTATATGGTATAATTTCTTCAGGGTAAAACTATCTAGTTGTATAAAGCTAAAATAAAGCTAGTTAAAGCAAGTTAAACTCTAGTCACCTAACTATTGCACAATTTTCTCCTTCAGCTAAGAATAGCTAAAATAAGACCAGGCAAGTCTAGACAAGGCCAGACAAGTCTTTAGGCCTTATATAGCTAAACTAATACAAGGTTGTTGTCCATTAATAGCAATGGGAACAGCACAATTACTACAGAGCTACACAGCATTGAACCTTCTTCTACTGTGGGAATAAATGTCTCTGACGAAGTGTTGGATTTTACAGCAAATACTAGTAGCTGTTGATTCCAGTATCTTAACGTAATTTATTTAAAACTATGTAAAGCATCACATAAGTCATGGCAGTTGCTTTTAAGAGAAATAATTTTAATTGTTCTAGATTACTGACTGTATTAATTTCTATTTTTCCCAACAAAGTCAAATAACAGGGTTGTGAGGCTTAGTTGGTTAATATTTTTTGCAAAGCAGAAGTTTTGTTTCATGCCACTAACAGGCTCAGATTAAGATTGTACCCTGTTTACAATACCGTAGCCACCAAGCTTGTCTTTTCTTTTGATGAAGTGTACTAGTTTAAAATAGATCCCCTGCTGAGCTAATTAGAAAGGTGTATTAATCCCAAATAATTCCATGTTGAGCTCACTTCTTCTTAGCTAAAGGGCCTGCATTCCTATTGTTCTGAATCTTTTGAGCTGGTTTAAAAGATAATGGTGAAAATACTAGTCAAAAGATTACACCAAGTGTTGCTGTGATTAGTAATACAGGTCAAGCTATAGAGCTAGACACTTCCTCAAAATCCTCAGTATATGGACCCCAATAAGTAGTAGGTATTAGATACTGTGTACACAACCCTGATCTCCCACCTCAAAATGGGGTGGCAGGGGCAGTGAAGCTCCTGAACAATTCCCTGTGAAAAGTGAAGTCACAAATTACTTAGTTTGGATCAGCAATATGTAGTTTATGAGACCTTGAATAAACAATTGCCTCTACATTCACAGGGAACAATGTAGAAACTGTCTCCAGTATAAAAGAAAACTAGAGCACTTCAGTAATATAACCCTTATTACTATAAGAAAGCTCTTTTATACTAGAATACCTCTGTCGTGCCAGCAAAAAAACCCAATCTGATGCCATTGTCAACTGTGTGTTCTACTTAGCATGGTTATTTTATTAACAGGCACTGATACCTTCTCCCAGGGCAGACTGAGAAATAAGGAAGGGATAAACTTCCTTCAAATGCATAATGCCTGAATGTTCTGTCAGGTAATGTTTGTTTAAATGTGAAATGCTGAAGTATTTTCTCATACTTCAATTTTCCAGCGAGCCTAACAAGATAGAAAACAGCAGCAGGAACTAAATGCTAAGTTGTGGTCTGAAAAAAATCATTATTTCTCCCTCTCCTCAAAGAGGAACCCTGATTTTCACATCAAATTATAAATGGTTTTCCAACCTTATAAGGCTAAATAAAACATAATTCTAACAAAACCAATCTTCAAAAAGTCATTTTCCAATGTTGTTGAAGTGATTGCAATTAATTACTTCCCTCAAAAAAAGCAATTTACCATGTAGAAAGATGACTCTTCTGAAAGCTCCCCACCAGGCTCAGGGCCCTTCTGATTGACCTGGGAGTAGTCTTTCACACATGGTTCTGAAAGAAGCAGAGACTCCTGCGTTCAGTATTCCACCTAATCAACTCAGATTGCTCACAGGGAGAGCCAGTGGCATATCCATTTACTGTAGCTCATTCACATGAATTTGTCATCAGCTCAAATCCCCACAGCTGTGCCCTCATGGCACACAGTCCCTTCTTTCATAGGCAGGCTCGCGTCAGACATCCCCACTGCCTGATCTTCCAAGAATTCTAAGTACCTGGAACACAACTCCTAATTTAGGACTAAAAAACTGTCTTGACCTATCCAACTCCGACTGAATATTATGAGACTAATATCCCCTTCAAAAAACCAGCATGAACACAATATATACCAAAAAGTCTAATTAAGCAGAAGCCATAACAAAATTTTGTGATGAGTGTATCTGCAACTGTATTTGTTTGTAATAATTTAAGAAACAATAACTTTTTAAATCTTTAGATTAAAATCTTCTAGTATTTTTTGAAGTATGCAAACATTACTTTAGAGGTGGGGTTTTTTTGTTTGTTTTTTTTTTTTTACTGTTTATTACCAACACAACATTGTAATATATAATTGCAAGCGTACAAAGGCACAGTGCTGCACTCAGGCTATATAGTACTGCATTAGTGGAGTTCCAAAGCAATGTATATATTATTTGACTTAAACAGTCTTTGAGTGTTAAGTATCTACAGAATCCCAGGGAAAGAGTTTCTAAATACCACTTAAGGTTCCACTTCTACAGTCAACTTTGTATAGGCAGTTCTTGTAATCAAGTCCTGTTGGGTATACAGATGTGTAATATACTGACCAGAAGACCTTAAATAATACTAGCTCTCCAGCAGTCAGGGCTAAGTTATTAGTCACTACCAGATCGTATTTTAAGTGGCGTCTTCAAATCTGCAGAACCTACGATAGCAGAACCAGCATGGTAAACTAGTTAAACTTTTGTTTTAACATTGTCTTATGCATCACTTTTCTCAATCCATGCATTTTTCAGGTATCTTTCTGGATTTCTACTGAAACTTATTTTAGGAATGGTACTAGTGGGGAGAGCTCTATACAGCAGGCTTCAGACAACTGTTCCAAGACCAACAATGTTAAAAACACTGTGTGCCAGGGACGCTATTTTAAATTTTGCTTATAGCAACTGAACAATTTTAGGGCAAGAAAACAGCATTTATAATCTATTCATCAAAAGATTATTAAGTCATGCACCCTCTTTACTGGAGAGGGGAGGAAACCACCAGTTGAAGCTTAATCACTGTAATGAGTTGTTGGGGCATTTTTCAAAATACCTGTTACCAATACTGCAGTGTCCTTTCTAATGAAGTGGATTACTACTGATTCAGCTGTGATGTTGTTTGGATAATATTAGGTTGTTGACAGGCTTGAACTCTTCAGAATGTGATAGCTTTTCAATACTGTGTCTGGACTACTTTTAACATTTTTGCTAACGTGGGATAGCTTCTGAAGCAATATCAGCATATAGTAAGCAAATGTTAAGGGTCCTGATCTACAAGTGATCCATGGGACTGCCATGGTCAGCTCAGATAGAGCAGTCTTTTTGTTTCTGCAATTAAATGCTGCAGCAGCTCCTCATTTCTACAATAATATGAAACATAGTTACAACCCATAATCTAGAAGTTCAAGTATGATCTGATGTCTTCAGAAGCACTAGTTCCTGTTATTCCAGGATACCTTAAAAATTCCAGATTTATACATCTGTCTTCCAGCCAAAGATGCCTTTGCTAGGAAACAAAGACCTCATTCTCTTCTCTTCTAAAACTTTTCAGTAATTTTATTCTTTGTCAACCTTTCTCGAAGTGACCCTAGAGAAAGCAAATTGAGTAAAACAAAAATGTAAATTGTATGTCAGGAATTATTAGGAGAGAGATGAAGTGCAAAACATAGAAAATGACTGTGCCATTGAATAAATTTACGGTTCACCTGATACTTAAATACTGGTTCCCTGTCTCAAGGATATAATGCCATGTTGAAAGGTAAGGTTCAAGAAGGTCTCTACATCTATCAAAAGGATGGACCTTCTTGCATCCAAGAAAAAACTAAATAAAAAAAAGCAATCAAGGGAGATATGATACAGGTCTACAAAGTCAAGGGGGTTGTAGAAGAATGAAAAAAAGTGCAAAAAAGTAAGGGCATCAAACTACATTATCAGGAACAACTAAAAATAAAAAATAAAAGGTAGTGATTCCTCCTGCAACATGCAGTCATGATTCAGAGTGCTTTGCCACTCTGGAAAGTCAAGAGTTTAAACTAGCTCAAGAATGTACTAGATGTGTTTAAGGAAGAGAACTCCAACGATACACAGAAGTGGTGTATGGCTCAGAAAGCCTCCAAGACTCAAATGGTTGTGGATTGACTACGTGTGAAAACTACTGTACGTTTGGAACTTACTCTCCTATTTTTGTCATTTTTTTTAGTTGCTAATATAGACAAGCTTCTTGTATGTTTGACCTAAATCAATATAGCTGGTTTTACGTGCTCTGTGGCTCTCTCTGCTGTTTTTTTTAGTGCCCCTGAAGCCTTTCAAAGAAGCCTACAACCTCTTCATCTGCTGTCACCATTCCGTTTGTGCTGCAGCTTTTCAGAACAGATGTTTGCAATGGGTAGCTGTTACAACTAGAAGTGAAGATTGTACTCTGGGCTGGTGCAGTGGAGGATGAACTACTCCATTACAGTAAGGTTATCCTTAAGCTAAACCTGCTGTGATTCTACTTTTATGAAGTTCACGCCCTACAAATACAGACATTGACGATTATTCCATCAGTTCATTGGCAGTTATGTGGTTCAAGTACAAGAATTTGTCTAGGATTAAAATAAAATAAGTTAGTTAAACAACATGCTGGTTTATACTGATCAGAACATGAACAATATTTTCACTTCAGCAGAATGGGATTTTGGATTCATGGTCCTATATAGCCCATTCCCTTCCAGGGGGCTATTTTACTAAGCTCTTTTTATTATTATGTAAAATTGATCATTCCATCCAACACTAGTTAACTTCTCTAATCAGATATTTTAGTGGAAACAAAATATATGCTAACCCATGAATACACAGCTTATTAATGTTATTTTTTAAATAATTTAATTTTATTTTTAATAACTTAATATTTTAATTTTATTTTTTAATAAAATAGGCTCTTTGTAAAATGAGGAATGATTGTGTATCTTTTCAGTGTCAGTTGCCCTAAGATGATATTATCCCTTCCTGTCAAAATAATGCATCTAAAAAGAATAGAAATGAAACTAATGTAAAATTTATTTGACCCTGGTTGTCTTTCAATGAATGTAGTAGTAGAAGGAAAAGGAGCTGGAGGTAGCAGTGCATGAAAATATCAGAGATCGCTGGTCAAAAGTCACTAAAAAAATCAGTTTATGAGAAAAACTGATCTTTCAGTGTCTTCTGAGTACACATGGGCAGTAAGTACAACACAGTAAAAGGCTGGGGGAGCAGTATGTCTCTGCAAAGTCCTGTTCTCAGAGCAGAGCCATGACCTGTTATAGCTGTCTCCCTTGGGAAGAGAAATCAGCACAGCTTGTTCCACGTGTGACTGTGGAACAGAGTTTGTTACAAGCAGAAATCTGAGCCGGTTGTACAGCTTCCCGAAAGCAGTTCTGCTTCAATATTCAACGACCTGCTGTTTCTTGCAATTTCCCTTCCATGCTCTTATCAGTAAACTAAACTCTTGAACTAAAAATCTCCTCATCCCTAAAAAAAAAAGTGGCCAGACAAGGCCTAAATGCATCAACTAGTAATCCTGCCATGATTCCTACCTTTGAAGAGAGGTGAAAAATATCTGCATGTATTTTTATAATGACATGAAAGTTGAGGTTTTGAAAGAGAACACTTAACATTTAGAATAGTTGCCACTTTCACAACTGAGAAACACAGTCAACAGACCTGAGAAATTGTACCATTTCAATCTCCAGAACAGTTTTGATTGTTTTATCTAGCTGCTGGATCAATATCAGTAAGCCCACATTACTCCAAGGGCAAGACGAAATCTGAATTACAGCTACTATGTTTAAAATAGTATAAAATTATAAAACTATCTTTTAAAACTTACAAAACATTAGAAAATAAGAAATAAAACATAGAAATGTTTGTGGTTTTTTTAAGAAGAGAACAGATTCTTCACTTGTAAGTCATATAAATTTTTTCCTAATATGTATTTCACCAGGTGGTGATGGTGAGACCTGATCATGGTCATGATTGGTATTTTATATGACTCCAGGATTTTGACTGAACAGACATCTTTCTTTGCAACATCATGGTCCTCATTATCCACAAAAAGGAATAGTGCTAAAATGAACTGCTTTGTATATTTTTTTCTTCAGCAGTTTCTAGAACTGCTTATTGTTTGGCTTTGTAGTCTGTATTCATTTTAAGAATCATAACAAAAGTCAGGTAAGATATATGCATATAGTTAAAATATAAAAAATATTAAAATAGTCATTATCTTCATATTCAAACACTTCCTTATTTTATTGTCTTTGCATGTAAGATTTATAGAACCTGTCTTCCTAAATCCCTTCTGTCAATATTAATGGGTACATTTTTTAAATAACTGAAGATTCCAAATGAGGTCCTTGATCAGACTAAAGCAGAACTGAAACACTGTAATTTCATGAGCTGTCTTTTTAAGCAAGATTCCAGCCTCTTGCTAATGAATGCAGTTCATTCATATTAAAATCAAATGTAATTTTATAACTGCTGATATCACTTGAAAAATACTCATCAAGATAACGTCAAAAAGCATTCTAGCTTCAAAAGAGGTTACTTCCAAGACTCTGTGTTATCCCTGTCTTTGCTTTTCCTTTTTCCCAGATTGTAATTTTCCACTGTTCAAACTGACACTTACTTCTTTTTTGCTTTTCCTCTATTTTCCAAATGGATGCTGTCGAGGAAATGACTACATCAGAGCTGAGAGAAGCATGTATGGGAGCTGGAGGACAGAGACAAGAAAGGTTTGTGGAGAACTTGTACAGAAACTAAGGACATTTTTTGTTTCAGGTTGGGTTGAACTGACTGATTTGGGTTTTTGGCTTTATTTTTGTTTTTACTCAGGTTATTATAGATGATTTGTGAATAATATTTTCTTTTACCTGAAATAATTATTTTACTATTTCAGAAAATAATTTTTCTGTGTAAATAGACCATGCATGTAAATATTTGGGGTTTTGAGCCATGAACAAAATTTGAGAATGCATAGTGCTATTAAACATTGCCAGTTCCATTTCTGGTTGCAACGTTTTGTATTATTTGTGCATTTATATTAATGCATTTGATGAACATAAATGCAAGTCTAATTTTTATTCATTTTAAATTTGGAGTTACTAAAGTCAAAATAGGAAAATGTCTTTCCTTAATGTTTTCAATGGTGTTTGTGCCTGCAAGAGTTAAAGCAGCTTTCCTTTCCAAAATGCATACTATGATCATTTGTATTTAACTCAGAAATTCTAGGCCTCATTTGAAATATCTATGTTTTCTAGCAATCTTATGTAGATAACAATAACCAGTGAAGTAAATGGCTTTTTATCCAATCTCATTAACTGATCTTGTAACAGATAGAACAATTACATCCAAGAAAACAAATTATTTTATTTTACAGACTGCCTACAGGAGTTAACCCATTATTTTCAGGACACTGTCCCCTTTTCCCTTCAGCCCTCACAAATTAGTAATTTGTTCCAGTTTTAATGCTCTTTGCAAATAGTCCTGGCTCTGTTTTGAAGACTCACTCTTTGCCTTTGTTTTAATATATTTGTCTTCTCACTATACTGATCATCACAGATGTGAGTGCTGAAAAGCAGTTGCATTAAGATTACTTATCCAAATTGCTTCTTGATATGGTTAAATCTATGAATACACATTCCTGTCATGGAAGGGCATTTTCTCACAGTGCTGCCTATCTTGAGACTTCTAGGAACAAAAAACAGTTCTCAAGTGAACCTTCAAAGCTCAAATTGTCAAAATTTTGAGCAGGTAGGCATGACCACAAGGTAGGGGTTGTTCAGGTTAAGGTATCCTTAAGAGGTTATAGCTCTTTTACTAAAAGCCTCAGCCCTTAGCTGAGCCACGGTAAGAGACCTTGTATTTGCACCTTCATATGAAGGGAAACAACTGGTTTTTAAACAACTCCATTTTGCTTTGCATTTGCAGCAAGCTAAGATGTGCACAGGAGGGGTTACTGTGGCTCAGATGAGGGTCAGCAATTTTCAAGTGTGGGGCAGTAATTTCCTGAAGTCATATGAATGTTCTTCCGATCTTCTAACATTCTTTTTTACTTTCATTCTCTCTGACATAGCTATAAGCTCCAGTTACACCAAATCAATCTTGTTCTATGAGCATTTTTCTAACTAAGTATGGGACTATTTTCTAGTCCAGTAATTTCACACCAGGGATACAATTCCCATGTGTGACTATTCATTTCTGTGTTAAAAAATATGACACCTACTCCAGTGACCCAAAGAAAAATTTCCTAGAACTAGTTTATGAGGCCATATTTTGGGTGCAGAATACTGGCTCATCACTAAGCTGCTACTAGTACCTGCCAAGTAGTTCATCACCAGACTGTAGATTAAGAGCCACTTCATGTACCTTTTATTATTGCATATAAATACTGTTAAGGACTTGAGTTTGAAGCTTGGATTTCCACTTCAAAGCTCACATTCTTTAATCTTGTTTTTTGAGATAAACAATCTTCCTCATTTGTTAAACCAGCTCATCCCCAAGCTGCCACGTCTTTGGTCTGATTGGTAACACAGTTTAACATCATCTTGTCTATTAGCAGTAAAACAGCTCTAAGATTTCTTTTTCCTATAATTATATTTTTAGCTTTGTCCTTTCCAGATGACTCTTGGCAAGACCCTAGAAGTAGCCATTTGAAGATTAAAGGTTTCAGCTTCCTGAGAAATTATTGTTGATTTGTCCTTTAATCACAGGTTTCCCATGGAGACTGCAATCTTACAAGCATCTTGGCAGAGCAATCAATGAATGGAAAAAGTTTGCAAACAACCAGCACCTTTTGTTTTCCTTTTCCAGCATCAGTATTTCAATAGTCCATGAAAATCCTCATGGAATTTAAGAAGTGTTATTAACCAAAAGCCAAACTTGACTTGTGTGAATGAAGAAGTGCCATAGACACGATGAAACTGGTGTCTGTCATCTGACAGCAGTAGAGATTAACTGGACCTGCACAGCCAGTTCGGTGCCCAGTGAAAATAGAGCACAATGACATGGGACTTCTTAGGGTGAGCAAAAAAATGGATACAAATATTCAGGGAAAAGGTGGCAGAGAAATAAATGTCACTGTGAAAACCATTATCTGTTTTGTACAGAGGGAAAATAATTGCTACTGAAGGGGTACAGAAGCTCTACTTACACTTCATGGCCTGCATGAAAATTTTTCTTTTGTTTTTTTTGTTTTTTTGTTTCTGTTTCAACCTGTAATTCTACCTGCTTATACTGAACATCCCAGCATGCCGCTCAGTTACCTGGAAACAATATTTTTATGCTTTTCAGAAGTTGTGGAAATAAAAAGCAACATTTTAACTAAAACATCTAGATTTTGCCACATTGCCTGCTGAACATTACTGTATTGAGATGAGTGAAATAGCTTCTCTCTGTTGAATTTGAAAAGGCTTGTAAAATTTAGAAAAGCAAGAAATTATCAATTCTCACCAAAGCTTTCTAAATTGAACATCATAATCTTTGTGAAACACTTATTAAGTGAGGGCAAGAATGTCCAAGTTTAGATTATTTCATTTCATAATGCCACAGATCTTATAATACAAGTCTTTAGATAAAAAACTAGTCATAAAGTTCAGAAAAAAAACACTCTTCAAGTTGTCCCAAAACTGTTCTGCATAGCATATCTGAAATAAAAAACATCGATGTAGCTTTGTGGTTGAGAGTTTATCGGTTAAAATCTGATATTGTACCAGACCTCTCATTTGTACTGTTAAGCTAGATAATAAAGTAGAATATAGTAATTATTCCAGCTGGAAAGGTACATTAATGTGAGTAATACTTGACCTTTTCAAACACTAACATGTTTTATTGGAAAGACTTGTTAAATGCATCTGTAGGGTTGGGCTTTAAATAATGGTATCTCATCAGCCTCTTCAGACAGTGTGGAAA
The DNA here is from genome assembly GCF_947461875.1 of Haliaeetus albicilla. Classification (NCBI taxonomy): domain Eukaryota; kingdom Metazoa; phylum Chordata; class Aves; order Accipitriformes; family Accipitridae; genus Haliaeetus; species Haliaeetus albicilla. The sequence continues at coordinate 30,844,257 of NC_091496.1, forward strand.
GGACTTACCACAGCTCTCCAGAACTATTCATCCAGACTCAGCAACACCTCCATGGATGAGAGCTGCACTTCTCACAGACTTCCATTGTACTGTGCAACACGTGCAATTTTGTATTCCTAAGAGGTTATGGAAGGTGGACTTTGTAGTGCTGAGTTTAGTACCACAACTTGATGAGAATTTCAAAAGAGATCTGAAATTAATGCAACCTTAAATTCCTCTAAAACATATCAAATCATACACTGAGACTTCTGCATGAAAACCTGTCAGTCAAGCAAAGAACTAGGAACGACGGAGACAGAAACTGCAAAACCTTTCATGTAAATCTGTTATCTCTTTGCTGAAGGCTCTTACTTCCCACTTACCGGTTTCTTGATCAAGTCCTGTACACTCAATTTCAAGAAAAATCTTTTTAAAATAGAAATATATAACTGATATATAACAAATATCTAAAATTTCACATACAAAAAAATTTAACAATCAATGAAATAAACATAAAACTTTGAAATATATTTCCAGAACAGCTCCAATTTGCCTTAAAGAGTTTGAGCTAAGTTCACTTTTATGATCACTCTCTCAATATTCAGAGATTATTTTTACAATATGCTAATGAGAGACTAAAGAAGACACAGTGACTATAGCCTTTCAATACAATAAACACAGGATGGGAAGCAGGAAAAAGATCCCAATCAAGGGTTGCATATAACATCATTCATGTGTTTTTTAGTTGGTTGATTGCATCCTACATAGACTGTGGTCCTGACAGTGATTGTGATGGCAGTGTTGCTGAAGGAGGAGGAACTTCCTAAAGTAGAGAAATGATCTTACACGGCTCAGTAACAATAGAAATAAGTATCACGAGCTGTAGTTTATGAAGTAGAAGTTTCTCATCTACTTATAATGGACTGTCAGATGTAAGACAGCATGTGAATGGATAGGACTATTAAAATAATTCTAGCATAGCTTCTGAGAACAAAATCACTAAAACATTTTGTATTTCTAAAAAAATCACCAAAATACAAAAAAAAGCCAACGGGTGCCAGAAAAAGGAGGAACAGCGTACTGCAATGTCACCCATAGACATTCACATGGATCACTTAACAGTGATCTCATGTTCCAAGATTTGCCTCTTGCTGAAATGATAGATCTTGACAGGACTAGAGTATCCTGTATTGCCAAAGGTGTATAAGCTCTTAGTTGAAATGGTCATCTTTTTAGACTGAGACTTAGATGAAAAGGACATAATTTTCTCTGTAGTCACTGGTGCCTTAAATACATGCAAATATCAAAATGTTTCCAAGTTTCTTAATCACCACCCACTTGGAAGTGTAATAGTCCATTCTTTGCTTGATGATTTTCACGGCAGTAATGAAGCAGCACCAGGACTCTGAAAATATAGAAAGTATACTACAGTCAGATGATTTAAACATTGACAAAGTGTTATTATTTGTGGATGATAACTCTACCACTAAACTTAGGAGACATAATTCTATCCACAAATTAATGGGAAATGAGAATAAATACATTTCCAGTTAATTATCCAGTTCATATACTGCATAATACTGAAAAGTAAGCTTTAGGTGAGCCATAATTTAATCTTGCAGACACAAGTCACTGATCATTACTATTCATTTCCAAAAAAGTTTTAGAATTATTGGAGATATTTCATTCGTCAGATGTCAGAATACAGGAAAATGGTCAGGCATGCTCCCATAAGATAGCTACCTCAATATTCTCCAGTTGCAAGGATCTTAAAATATTATTTAGCTATAGAAATTACTTTTAGTTACATTAATAAAAGCTGCATAATTGCTGTTTTTGTGATAAGTATGATGAAGTTAGGAATGTTGGAGTTATCTTCATAATGATTAAATACTAATACTTTTTCACAAAGTGCAAATAGTTTTTCATGATATAGTCTTTAGTTTACAGCTATCTGATTTTGCATGTGCTGATGTTTGTGACATGATGCATTAGTGTGTGTTTATATACAAAGAAAGAATTTGCTACAGTTCTTGGTCATAAAATTGCACCATGGCAAACAGAAGCAGCAAAAATGAATTTCATTCTGTGAATGCAATAGATTTCAAATGCCTGATTTTGTATTTTAATGTCAGCTAACTGAAGCAACTTAGCTTATTGAGTTAGGTTGTCCAAAAAAGGGAAATAGCAACCATTTCTAAAAATGAAAACAGATGAAGTATAAGTTCTTAACTGATACATTGTGTACTCAAAGATTTAACAGAATGTACGCACACACACTTCAGGAATCTTGTATTAGGTCTAAAAATATATCTTGAAATCCTAGTTGTTTAAATTTCTTAAAAGTTGTAGAATTTATAATGCTTGTTCCTATCTCAGAAGCAGCAGAGAAAATAATATCTTTTTGTGTGTAAACAGATTTGGAAAGATTAGAGAAACCTGCTACTTATTAAAATCAAGTATCATCTTTGAATTAAAGTTAATTCCAACCTTATACTTTAAAAATGTTGATAATTGATTTTAAAACCAAAATAAATTACTGAAATTCATTAGAAATTATTATCCTTTTAAACAATACATTAAATTTTATGACTTCAGAATTTTATATTTAAAGGAAGTGAAATCGTAGACCTAAGAGACATCTATGTGCTCTATTAAGAGAGGTAGTATTATCCTAAAGATTTCCATAATATAAAGGATTCCTCTTTATTTTTTATGAGGTCATTCTTGAGCAGGCAAAGCTCACATTGTTGCTGTGTAAGGATATATTCATCTTTATGATCAGTGAGGAATGAGACAGAACAAAGGTACAGATTCACTCTGTATGGAGAATTCTGCTGAGCAGTTGCCAATTTATTCAGGAATAAGGTCTAAAGCCTTAATTCTGCTGGTTATTCTGTAGAGGTAGACTTGTGTCCTAAGAAGTAGCCTTTGGCTTCACTGGAGCATGATAGTCTCCCTTTGCTGAGTAACCTGCATTATCAGCAGAATAATATGCTGATAACAAAATAGCTCTTAACCAACCTTGCAAAATGTGTTAAGCTCTGTTCTGCAAAATAAGCTCACTGTGCCCACAAATGACTGTATCCCATGTCAGAATCCTCTGTACTAGGAGTTATTTAGAAATGCCCTTTGGGATAGAAATTGTTTACACTTGAGTTTTATATTAACTATAGATGAGTTCACATCTTCCACACTTCCGAAGATATAATTTAGGAAAGAATTTCCATTTTCTGAGTAACACTATGCAACCAGAACAGGAAGCACTGGTCTACCCCTTACTGTATTCACAGCACTTCTTTGAAAATGTTAGGTGAGAGAAGCCTGTTGTACTTTACAGAAGTAAGATTAGCACATTAGAGGTGGTAAAACAGACATAAACACAAAACCCCACAGTTTATCTCACTGGTATTCCCAGTGAGCCTGAGCAAGTGGGATGAAGTTTATGGAGTAGAAGCTAAAAATAAAAAGGAAAGACTGAAGCAGGGTTTGGTTAAAGATTTTTTTTTATTTTTATTTTTTTTTTAAAGAAAGTGCACAAAGTGCCATTGGGACTCTGGTTTTCTGAATAAGTTTGGTTAGTGATGTAAATATTAGATTTTTTAAAAATACGTTAGATATCAATATCTGTTCAAATCTAAAAGCTGATTGATTAGCTGCTCATCATTGAACAGCCAGAGTATTTACCGCAGTTTATTTTGTACAGTTGTTTAAAAGATATAAACATTCAGTAACAAGCTTCCATTGGCTTCACATATCATTTCATCATGTTTTCTTACCTTGCACAAACCTACTAAGAATCGTGATTAGAATTAGCATCACCACAAAGTTCCCTCTTCTTCTCAGTGCAATGTAATATCCAAGTCTTAAACTGACTATAGCCCTTCTAGACAGAGACGGGTATTGTTCAGTTAGTTATGTTGAATGAGCTGGACAGTATTTTGCAAACAGTGATAGTCTATTCATACAACTAAAGCAAAGTTCTGCAAGTATTTATGTCATCAATTCAGCTTTATTTAGTGTACACCAAAAGTACTGCCTTGTGGTAATGATTTGAAGAAGCAACGATATATATTCTGCTTAATAGTGTGGCACTTCACTAACAGAAAATAGTCAGAAAGACTGAGTGTACACTTGCTCATTTTAGCACCCCTGATGGCACATGCTGCACTTTTCTGGGTCCAGAGAAATTCTTCGTTGCTTTGCTGTTATGGAAGACACTACTGAAGTCAGTGTTACTTCTTCCCTGAGATCCAACAGGATGACAAAACAACACTGCCAAAGCAGACACAACTCACTTCCATTTTTGGTTTCATATATGTAATTATAGAACATAACAGAACAGAATAGAATAGAATAGAATAGAATGGAATGGAATATTTTCAGTTGGAAGGGACCTACAATGATCATCTAGTCCAACTGCCTGACCACTTCAGGGCCAACCAAAAGCTAAAGCATGTTGTTAAGCGCATGTTCCAAATGCCTCTTAAACACTGATAGGCTTGGGGCATCGACCATCTGTCTAGGAAGCTTGTTCCACTGTTTGACCAGCCTCTCAGTAAAGAAACGCTTCCTCATGTCCAGTTTAAACCTCTGCTGGTACAGCTTTGAATCATGCCCAGTGTCCTGTCACTGGATCCAAGGGGAAGAGCTCAGCACCTCCCTCTCCATGTCCCCTCCTCAGGAAGCTGTAGAGAGCAATGGGTCGCCCCTCAGCCTCCTTTTCTCCAAACTACAGAAGCCCAAAGTCCCCAGCCGTTCCTCACAGGACACGCATTCCAGCCCTTTCACCAGCTTTGTTGCCCTCCTCTGGATGCATTCAAGGACTTTCACATCCTTCTTAAATTGTGGGACCCAGAACTACGCACAGTACTCGAGGTGAGGCTGCACCAATGCTGAATAGAGTGGGATAATCCCCTCTTTTGACCAGCTGGTTATCCTGTGTTTGATCCCCACCAGGATGGGGTTTGCCCTCTTGGCTCCCCGGGCACACACTGCTGGCTCACATTGAGCCTGCTGCCGACCAGCACCCCCAGATCCCTTTCTGCAGGGCTGCTCGCCAGCCGCTCCTCTCCCAATTTATACTTGTGTCTGGTGTTACTCCATCCTCAGTGCAGAATTGGCATTTCAAGTTGTTAAATTTCATCAGAATAATCATTGCCCAAATTACGTGTTGCTCTCAACAGAGGCATGATAACAAAGCACTGAATCTGGGCTTAGTACACCTTGCCAGTAAGTGCAACAGATATGCAATCATCAACCCTATATATATTCTTCCTTGTCAGCTACCTGATCTATCAGACTCATGTGAGTCACAAAAGGGAGAGAGCATCATGTCTTACTAGAAAACTAGAAATTTGGTCGAAAGGACCTGATTTTACTTACACTGGCTTGGTCATCCTTCAGAGAGTACAGGTAGGCAGGCTGTGATCATGCGTCCTCCAGTCATGTCCACTTGGGAATCCCATACTTCTGCAGTCTTTTCACATTATGGTCCAGCTATAAACCAGCTATTTTCTGCATAAAGCTAAGTTTAGCAAACCATTCATCTTTGCAGATTTGATTACTCAAAGACAAAAAACTATGCAGGCTATGTCTTCCTTCTAACTGATTCATGCCTCATTGAGAAAAAGCTTAGAATTTGCAACATGCAGAGGACTTTTCAAGAGTTTAACTAAGAATTGTGACTATTCTCTTGGGACTCACTTATGTTTGCTTTCTGTTCCCAGAAAATGAAATAATGCATTGTACAAAAGTTGTACTCTTTTTCAGTGAGAGAATTATGTCTTTGATGAATATATATCCCCCACAAAAAAGTAACCCTGTGTTTGCCAGCTCATGGAAAATGTCAAGTACAAGATTCAGAACATGGAGCTTGTGGCCTCTGTTCATTTTGCTTGGTCATACTTCTTTTGTTTATCAACCTAGTGTGCAGCTGATTTATTTCATATTAAGATATATGTCAAGTGCAATCATTGGCAATGAAGCCAAGTGAATTTTTTCCATTGACATCAAGAAAGCCAGGATTTGTCTTTCTTATGTTAGCTTATTAATTTACAAGGCAAGTTAAAAAATATAGCCACTTGAATATGAAGAATATGAATAGAAAAGTTATTTTTTTACCTATGTCAATGGAAATCTATTGAAAGCTTTCATATGTGGATGACAGCATACATCATGTTGCACACGGATTCTCAATCTTGCTTTCCATTGTCCTGGTATCATTTAACGGCAGCCTGGAACAATTTGGGGTTGGTTTTTTTTCAGACAAATGCAATGCAGTACAGTAGAATTACTGCAGTGTGAAACTGCCACTGTAAGATACAATAAAAATCTCATCACTTATTTTTTTTCACACTGTGATACATACAATTTTTATTCTAGCACAAGTACCCCTCCATTTCACCAGTTGGCCAGCATGTCAGTTAACCAGACAATTATGATCACATTTTTTGTCACTAGCATTGTAGGCGAAATTATCAACATGAGATCCAATTACGCAGGTCTACTGCATGCCTTGGTTCTGCAGCTCATTATCTTGCACACATTTTTGGACAGAACTGAGTCATTATATCAGTGGTCAATGTTTTAGAAAGAATAGTTTCTACGGTCTTCAAACATATGCACATAAAACCAGACATCTGTTTAGGGTAATAGTGGTACAATTAATGATGACAGACTGCAAAGATAGCTTATACTAGTGAACAAATGCCTTTATTTTCTAAGTAGCTGACCTTTGAGTTTTCCATGTATATTGTACAGAGTTAAAAGAGGTCAGTTGTGGAAAACTGTATCTAACATCTGTGCTGATAATAGGAAATCTGTATTTCAGCAACTAGGCTGGCAAATTCTATGGCTTCTTTGCTTCTTTTTAAGTATAAAACTGAATCTCCTCTTCCCTGTTTTAGAAGACTCAAGGGAAGGGAAGGGAAGGGAAGGGAAGGGAAGGGAAGGGAAGGGAAAGTTGGTTAATATCCAGGACAGCCAATGTCATCACAGCGTCACTTTATCACCTTTGAAAAGTGATTGTAATTGGGGAAGGTCCCTGATGAAGAGATTCCTGGGAAAAGGCATATATCATTTCCATCTTCGAAGGGCAAGAAGGAAGGCTGTGGGAACTGCAGGTAGGTTAGCCTCGCGCCAGTGCCAGAGAAGTCCATGAACTGAATCCTCCTGGAAGGCATGTCCAGACACATAAAGAACAAGAAGGTCACAGGGAACAGCCGGCACAGAGGGGCCAAGGTTAAAATTGTGCCTAATCAACATGAGTGCCTTTCTTGATGACTGGATCTTTGGGTGAGGGTAGAATACTTGAACTCCCATGACATCATTGTAGCTTAATTAGGAAGATAGGGACTGAATGGACAGTCTTAAAGGTGATTGAAAATCTAGCTTGACCTGTGAATAGAAGTCACAGTTGTAAGTCTAACTAGCAGCCTGTTAAAAGTTGTGTCCCTCAAAAGACAACATACAAGGAAAAGACGAAGAAGCTGGGTTTGTTCACCTGGAGAAAAGAAAGAAAATATAGGGGTTTAATTGCTGTCTTCAGTGGCCTAAGAGGGTCTGTAAAGAATATGGAGCCAGGTTGTTATCACAGCTGCATGTTGAAAGGATGAGAGGAACTGTCACAAACTGCTGCAACGGAATTTTTGGCAAGATATTGGAGGCGGGAAGGAGGTGTTAATCATTAATTATAAACACTGGAAGCACTGAAAATATATGCTTGTGAAGATTATAGAATCTGCATCACTGGAGATTTTAAATACTCAACAAGACATGCCCTGAGCAGCCTGACCTAACTTCAGAGTTAGGCCTGTTTTCAGTAGGTGTTTGAATAGGAGGACCTTAGAAATCCCTTCCACGCCAAATCATACAACAAACCTAATCCCCTATTCCCTATCTATTCTGGTTTGCCAAGGTCATTCTTGAAGACTGAGATCCCAAGGTCCAGCTACAATTAGCAAACTCAGTCTACAACCTGGTACCTGTGATTTTTGGCCATGCCTCCATGTGTGAACCTGGTGAGCAAATAGCTTATTCTTAAAGTCTCTGAGTGTATCAGGGTATATCAAGAAATGGTGAGAAAAGTAGATCTGAATAAACATGTATGCAACTTCTGACCTCTATTGTGCCTAGCACTGTTAGGAAAATATAAATGAGTCTCTCTGTTGGTCTGATGTGCAACAAGGA